>NC_037668.1:73796516-73817474 GCF_003255815.1 Theropithecus gelada
TCGCCCAGGCTGGAGTGCAGTGGCCGGATCTCAGCTCACTGCAAGCTCCGCCTCCCGGGTTCCCGCCATTCTCCTGCCTCAGCCTCCCGAGTAGCTGGGACTACAGGCGCCCACAACCGCGCCCGGCTAATTTTTTTGTATTTTTAGTAGAGACGAGGTTTCACCGTGGTCTCGATCTCCTGACCTTGTGATCCGCCCGCCTCGGCCTCCCAAAGTGCTGGGATTACAGGCGTGAGCCACCGCGCCCGGCCAACAAATTCTAATGGATTGGGAACTTTGTGTCAAGAACTAGGATGAAGACCAAAAAAAATATATTTTTATTATAAATCACAATAGCACAATACGTTTTGAGGAGAAGTAGCTTTTTTTTCTATTTGCTTCTTCTCACCCATGAAAATACTGTGTCTATCCATTTATGTAGATTTTTAATTCTTTTCATCAGCATGTTGTAATTTTTAGCATACATATCTTGTATATGTTTTGTTGGATTTCTATCTCTAAGTATTTTATCTTTTTGTATTTTCATGCTCTTTGCCAGGAGCAGTCTCAGTCCCTCAGCCCTGGTAATTTATTTCAAGTGGGGTTGAAATTTAAGAGGTCAGATAGAAAAAAGAAATGAGATGAAACTTTTTTTGCAACTTTAAATGATGTTGTATTTTAAATTTTAGTTTTTACATGTTTGTTGCTACTAGTATATAGAAATATGGTTGGCTTTTGTTTACTGATCTTGTATCCTGTGAGTTTGCTGAACTCATTTAGGAGTTATTCTTGTAGATTGAGCTTTTCTACATAGGCAATCATGTCATCTTCAAATACCACAATTTTATTTTTTCCAATCTATATATTCCTTTTCTATCATTTTCTTACTTTATTGCTCTGGCTAGGATATAATTAAACAGTGAATTTTTATTCGGGTAGTACTGACTTCAGGAGCATAATTTGGGACTAGCAAATGCTAGTTTCACTCACCTTATTACAGTTTCAGATCTTCGGCTTCTCTTGGACTTCAGAAGTTTAGCTTGGATTGATCTTGAATATGATTGTATTTGCCCTGCTGAAGGCAGGAAAAGCTCCTGTGTCCTGAGTGTGTACACAGTGCAATATAATTTTTATTTATTTGCCTCCCTTGAGTGTGAGCTTCTTGAAGAAGACAGTTCTGAAGATACAGGGCTTGGTACACAGCAAACTTGTAATTAATGTTTGAGGCCAGGCATGGTGGCTCACTGTAATCCAGTGCTTTGGGAGGCTGAGGTGGGAGGATTGCTTGAGGCCAGGAGTTCAAGACCAGCCTGGGCAACCTAGCAAGATCCCGTATCTAATAATAATAATAATTGTTTGTTGAGCAAATATGTAAATGAATAAATGGCACTAATATGTGGCTTCTTCTCATATAAGAAGTCTAGGGAAAACCTTTTCGGACAAGGTATGCTGTAACTCAGGTTGAAATGACAAATGTGAGACTATTTGCAGTCACACACGCAGTTGCACATGTAATTTTGACATCAAACATTTTTGTTTATTTTTGTTCACTTGCCTGCCTCGTAAGTTTCATGTTTTACTAACAAGACACTTTATTCTTTGAGCATTACATGTCATTTGGTTTGGTTTGCTTCTGTATGGTAAAAAAAAGTTCTGTCTTTTGAAAAGATACCTTTAATTGGTTTTAAGTTAGGAGAATTCTACATTACAGGGCACAGTAAAATAAATGAACGATTATACCGAGGAAGAGCAAAACAAGCAAAAAAGAATAATAGAACCATGTTTTGTATATAAGTGGGAATAAGTTATCCTTTAGATCTGTTTTTTTTTTTTTTTTTTTTTTATGTGAGTATGCTTGAATGTGTATGTCATGAGGGTAGTGGGCTGGGCTGAACTGGGGAGGAGATATGCATCATATGTAGGGAGTAACTTAAGTTAGTTATTTTAAATAATACTTTAGCAAGGGAATTAGTACTTATTTAAGTGTTCATATTGCCTTAATATTAGCATAGCCTTTTCATCAATATGTTCAATATCTCAAATATCAAATTTGCATGAAAAATTTCTCCCAAATCCCTAATCCTTCCATTTTATTTTTCTTCATTGTATTTATTATCTTCTAACGTACTGTATACTTTATGTATTCATTTTTTATTTAATGCCTGTCTACATCCACTTGAATGTGAGCTTTAAGAGGTCAGGGATTTTTATCTATTTCTATTAGCAGTTGTATATCCAGGCCCATGATATCATCTGGTACATAGAGAATACTTAATTTGTAAATGAATGAAAGGAGGATTACTTTGAAAAGATAGTGATTTCTAGGAGATTGGAATGAGGAATCTTAATCATAAGCCTATGTAAATGATAAAATATGATCCCTATGGGATAGTAGGAAAGTCATTGTCCTTTTATCCTGAGGAGCATATTTGTCCTCTATAAAAAGGCCTTTCTATTTGGAAGGACTTTTACTTGATTGATTGACTCTCTGTTTAAGCAACAAACGAAAAAGAATCCTTTGTTGAGAAGCTACCACAGACTGTAAAGGTTCCAGGTTCTGTGCTTTGTGCTGGATGGGACACCACTGTGATGTGCCTGGTGAGTCTCCTCTGAGACTGCTGCAGGACTTAGATTTTGTAACTAAAGTTAGTGTTTTTTGTTTTTTTTTTTTTTAATCTCAGCTCACTGCAACCTCCGCCTCCTGGGTTCAAGCCATTCACCTGTCTCAGCCTCGTGAGTAGCTGGGATTACAGGCACGTGCCATCACACCTGGCTAATTGTTGTATTTTTAGTAGAGATGTGGTTTCACCATGTTGCGCAGGCTGGTCTCGAACTCCTGGCCTCAAGTGATCCGCCCGCCTCTGCTTCCCAAAGTGCTGGGATTACAGGCATGAGCCACTGCGCCCGGCCCTTGAGCTGGTTTTTGAAGAATGAATAGGAGTTTACTAGGTAAGAGCTGAAGGAGGGAACCTCTCCAGTAGTTGGGAACATGTGCCAAAGCATGAAGCAGTGAAACAAAGTGGTGCGTACAAGAGAAGTACTCATAGTTTGATGTGGCCAGACACAACATGAGAGGGAGAAAATCAAGATGAGCTGATCAGGGAGGCCTAAAGTTAGTTTTTTCATTGTGCTTATCTTGGCTTGCTTACCATGTAAAGAACCTTATAGCTTTCCACGTGGGGTTAGTTATATTTTATTCACTTACTGATAAATAAAAGGATAATTTATGTTGAGGAAATGTATAGATGCAGCCTATTCTGAGAATTTATGTATTTACTTTTATTTCTGCAGTGTTCGATTTTTTATCTAGTCATTGGCTGATAGTCCTCTTAATACTAATAACATAGTAGAGAAGATGATAAAAGTGTTTTATTCATCTCTTCTTGGACAAGAAACCCTGCTTTATCTGTTCTTTTTAGTTGAAGTTGAATAAAGCTGAATGTTCTAGTAGGAAGCATGGGTTCAAGTTTCTACTACACTGTTTCTGAGCAGGTTATATCTCCTTCCTGGGTCCTCATTTCTCCAGTTGTAAAATAGGGGATTTGAGGTAAATTAGCACATCCACTT
Organism: Theropithecus gelada; assembly: GCF_003255815.1. NCBI lineage: Eukaryota > Metazoa > Chordata > Mammalia > Primates > Cercopithecidae > Theropithecus > Theropithecus gelada. The sequence continues at coordinate 73,800,063 of NC_037668.1, forward strand.
TGATAAAAATTTATCAGGGCTGGATGGGGTGACTTATGCCTGTAATTCTGAGGCGGCGGGATGCACAGATGGGCAGATTACTTGAGGCCAGGAGTTCGTAACCAGCTTGGCCAACATGGTAAACCCCCGTCTCTACTAAAAATACACACACACACACACACACACACAAATTATCCAGGAGTGGTGGCAGGCACCTGTAATCCCAGCTACTTAGGAGGCTGAGGCAGGAGAATCACTTGAACCTGGGAGGCGGAGGTTGGAGTGAGCCAAGATCGTGCCACTGCACTCCAGCCAGGGTGACAGAATAAGAATCCGTCTCAAAAAAAAAAAAAAAAAAAAAAAAAATTTCTGAAGCAAGAATCAATACATACATGACCCATTAGGGTAATTTTTCTTGGCAGTCCTTCCCTTCCTGGCTGCTGTTTACCAACTTAATTATTCTTCCTGTTTCATGTTAGATTCTATAATCAAGTATATATCTTACTACTCCTGGCTGGGTGCAGTGGCTGATGCCTGTAATCCCAGCACTTTGGGAGGCCAAGGCGGGTGGATCACCTGAGGTCAGAAGTTCGAGACCAGCCTGTCCAACATGGTGAAACCCCATCTCCACTAAAAATACAAAAATCACCTGAGCGTAGTGGCAGGTGCCTGTAATCCGAGCTACTCAGGAGGCTGAGGCAGGAGAATCACTTGAACCTGGGAGGCGGAGGTTGTAGTGAGCTGAGATCATGCCATTGCATTCGAGCCTTGGCGACAAGAGTGAAACTCCATCTCAAAAAAAAAAAAAAAAAAAAAAAAAAAAAAATCGTACTACTCTTCTCTCAACTCCTGCTATTATCTTTGTTATTTTCAGCAACCATGTAGATGGATCCATCCAATAATATCCTGGCATAGTTGTTTGTCTTCATTATCATTTCTAGTCCACTTAGCTCTCTGCCTTGTCTTACCTCCGAAATGTTCCTTCACTAAAATCGTAACTCTAGGTAACCTCCTCACTAGAACCTGATAAATTTTTTAGCTTCCTCATTTAGGTATTCTTAAAGTATGCCAGTTCTCAGACTTATCAGCACCTCTATTAAATCTTTTCTTCCTGTCTCTTCATCTTTACTTTCCTCTTCTTTTACCTTAGATTCCATTGTTACTCTCTCTAGTCCATGTCATAAATTGTTTGCCCCATGTTTTAGTCAATTTATCTGGTAAAACTGTCTAGTAAAACTTTGCCTTTGCATTACTGTAGTCTGCTGAAGAAAGCCACACAACAGAGCAGATTGGTGGGCCTGTAAAATGATGATGAATGATGTAGGTCAGTCCTCAACACTGCCTACCAATTCTACTTTTTGTTCAGCGTATTTTCTTGTTCTCTATATTAGCTCTCAAGTTTGTTTTTTTTTTTTTGCTCATCTCAAATTTGGAATCTCCTTGCTCTGCTGATTTCCTTTTTATTTCATGGAGAAAATAGCTATAATGTGGAAGCTTCTTTACCACTAAAGTTACAAATATTTTGTTAGCTGTACCTGCTTTTTCTTTTTCATCTGTTGTGATGGAAGAAATATTCCTTCTTCTATCAGTGTTCATGCTTTCAATACCCTCCCTTCCTTTTCAAGAATAATTTTTTTTTTTGAGAACTTTGGCTGCAGGGGATATGGAGAATTAAATGGAAGCTGAAAGAGTTGTCTAGATTCACTGTCTTTATTTCCTCATCTCCTACTTACTGGAGTTGAGCTTTTGTTCCTACCACTCCTCCACTCCTGAAAGTTCCTACAAAGGGTACCAGTTGACTTCAAGTCAGTTAAATTGGATGGCATTCTTTAATGATGGGCCTCCAGGCAGCATTTGTTCGGCAGTCCCTGACTATTCTTTTCTTGGCTTTTTGAATAGCATTTGCAGTCTTGATTTCCTTCCACCTCTCTGGTTACTCTTCTTCTGTTTCCTGCAGTTTAATCAGTAACTACAAATATTATTGTAACATTAAACAAATAAAGATTTATTATCTTACAGAGAAGAATGTATCATTTGTATAAATTTTGAGAAACAAACAGGCTTTAAGGAAACCAGGTTGTGGCAGAAAATTTTGAGCAGGTTACACACTACTCTGTGAGAGATACTGAAAAAAGTTGTGAATCATTCATACATGTTTCAAAATGATTCTGTTCAGCAACCTTGTAAGGTAGATGGTTGTATTCCTGTTTATCCACAAAGGATTTGAGGTGGGGAAAGATGGGATGTGTTCAGGAAACAGTGCCTTGTTCTTTCCAGTTGGAAGGCTAAGTTACAATAAGGTACTACTGAAGATAAAATCTGTTGTTTCCATGTTATGGGCTGCCTTGAATGCCAAGGGGAGAAGTTTTTTACTTAATTTTGTAGATAGTGAGGACTGGTTGAAGATTTATTTATTTATTTATTTATTTTTTTGAGCCTTGAGTGGCTGGATTGCAGTGGCACAATCTCGGCACACTGCAGCCTCTGCCTCTTGGGTTTGAATGATTTTCCTGCCTCAGCCTCCCAAGTAGTTGGGATTACAGGCGCTCGCCACCACGCCTGGCTAATTTTTGTATTTTTAGTAGAAACGGGGTTTTGCCATGTTGGCCAGGCTGGTGTTGAACTCCTGACCTCAGATGATCAGCCTGCCTTGGCCTCCCAAAGTGGTGGGATTACAGGAGTGAGCCACCGCACCTGGCCAGGTTGAAGGTTTTTAAGCTGTGTGCAACATTTTGGGAAAGGAAACCTGTCTTGGCCAAAGGCTGATAATCCCATAACATTAGTTTTAGTGACCAAATGGCACTTCCACTTGACGCCTTTTTGTAGGCTGCCCAATATAATGAATTGAGCCTTCTTTGACACTCCCATAGCACTTTGTCATACCTTTGATGTAGCACACTTCTCATATGTCGTAATTACTTGTTTGTATTTGGCTTCCCTATTGGATTTGAGCTCTTCTAGAATAGGATTGTTAGTTTATGGATAATGTTGATTTTGATAATCTTCCTCATCTCTGTCTCAGTGGTTGGCATAAGAAGTGGTTCTTGAATTAGTAAATGAATAAAGAGTTTCAAATTTTGAATCTTTTGTCTGAATAGCTTCTCAGAATGCATCTTTTTTATATTTCTCCTGATTACAGGGTTGAATAAATTAGAAGCCACTCCTACTTCCTCTCTGCTGGTACATATGTTTTAGCTAGTTAAACCTATTTTGATAGAGGGGTTCTATGACTTTAAAGGCCTATGACTTTGCAGACACTCATACAGTGTATAGCATACCCTATGCAAATCAGCTGTCTGTTCAGGTCTTGTGTTTGTTTTCCCTATAGACATAATCCAGCCGTTAGTTGTTTAAAGCAGCAGATGGGAGAAGGAATCCGTGGAGATGTGGATTTATTAGCTCTCACAATGAAAGACCACACTGGTTATGCTAAGGATTAGAAGATTTCTGCTGAATGAAAGGGACATGGATCCTGTTTTTCTGTGCTATTTTCAGCAGTGTGGCAATCTCTTGTGACTATAATCAGTTGTAAGAAGACCAGAAAAAGATCTTGTAAATAGACTTTCCTTCAAGCCCTAGACTGTTGGTTGCAGCTGTCATAATTATAGGAGGGACTGATTTTCTTCCTTTTTGGGTGCAGACTGAATCTGGCCTTTAGTTATTGGTATATTTACACCTTAGATAGTATAACTGGCTGATTGTGTGCTTTATACATACCTTTATCTGTCAAATTAGGAAATTTGGATTCATATCTCCTGAATTTTGTTGAAGAGTAATTATTGTAGCATGTCTTATAGTTTGGAAAAAGTGATTGAATTTAATGTGTTTAACCCACTTCCTAAAAATACAGTGCTGCCTTCACTAACAGTTTTGTGTATGTGACTTATTAGAAAGATCAGCAACTTTCCTTTGTGTTTACTAAGATTCTGACAATTACCATAAAGTTGGAAAGTGTAAACATTGCTTATAGAGTGTTTAAGGGACAGAATCATATCACGAGAACAATCTTTCACTCTTAAAATGTAAAAGATTATGTATTTTGAGCCACGAATTAAGAAACAGAAGCATCTTTAAACTTGGCTGAAGTTCTACTTTAAAAATGGCAGCCAGTAACCAAAGAAACAATTCTTGAGATCGTTAAAGCTTGGATAAAACTAGACTTTTTCATGCTGTGCCCTTTTAGAAGTCTGGGGGAATGGGGAGCGTTTCCTGTGACAGCACTGTAAGCGATGAATAGATGAATGAATTTGTCCATGCTCAGAACTCACAACACGTGGACTAACCCCCTCCCGCACATAAAAGAGCAGGGAAACCGACCTCAGCAATGATCTAGCTCGTGAAGAAAGAGAATTTCGTTACTGTCCAAGAAGTGAAGACCAGCGAGTCTAGCGATAAAGAAACAAAAGAGCCCCTGACAGTGTCGAAAGAATCTGACATTTGCTTTGTCTGTACAAAGGATGAAAGGAATTTTGCCGACTTAGTCAAAACAATAACTGGTTTTATATCATTTTGAGTCTAAAATACAGGCATCAGAATAGTATGTTTTTCTTTGTATTTCTGAAGAATTGTCATCTTTTTAAAAACGTATGTGGAGTGGTTTTGTTTCTGGAAAGGAAGACGTGACATGGATTTTATAAGCTTAGTAGCTATAGGTGGAGACTCTTGTTCTGTTTGCTAAACCTTTTTAATAAGCAGCGAAGTCAGGATATCAAAGATTGCAATTTTTTGCCCTGGAACCTTTTGTTCTTTTCTTAGTACTTCAAATAATTTCAACCAAAGAGGTATGCATGGAAAATGAAAACAAATATGAAGTCTTTCCGCTATTTGGCAGTGCTTCAGATGAGATATATCTGTACTCTTGTGAAGAAAGACATGATTCTGATATGAGGCAGTGATTGTGTACTTATGCTGGACGGAGGGAGAACTGGTTTAGTGGAACAGTGGGTTAGTGGTGTGCTGAAAGGATTGTTTGCCTCTTTAACCAGCAGTAAGTAGGCACTAGTAGTTGACTGTCTGGGGAGTGGCTTTTTTTGTCTGATACCTGTTATGGATGATTGCAGTATTCTGAGAAGGAGAGGGTTACAGGTGAGTAAAAGAAAACCTTTTTCACTGATCTCCTTCCTTTTAATGTCTCTTGTAAATGTACTGAACAGATTGTTATAATTTATTTAATTCATTTGAGGTAGGAGGCAGGGTGGAGTGCAGCTAAGTTCCTCTTTATTCTTTGATGCATAGTTATAATTAGAGAACTTATCTAAAATCTTGCTATTTTGATAGAAAAATGCTGCTTAGGCTTATTTACACTGTATTTAGTGAGAAGAGCAATGAAATCAGACCTGTATGGGATACAAGCCTAATTTAGGACATTAGACATTACTGCTGACAGATTGTTTACAGTGAACATATTCTGTTCCTGACCACCATGCCTGGGCTGCCCCCCCATTAAGTCACATGTACGTGTAGTATATGCTTGATTCTATACATAGTTTTAAGAACTTTTCTAAATTATCACTTTGTATATATACATTCCATCCACTTATCTGTTGTCTGTCTTGTCTGTCCATCCATCTGTCTGTCTACCTGTCTACCTACCTACCATCTTTTCCTTCTTAAACCTGAGGTAGTTTGTTAGATGAAGAGGTATGTAACATATAACAATGAGTGAAAATAGACTGATATGCAACCTTCAACTGAATTTTAATGAATATCCTTAGCAGTAAAAGAATATATGCCAAATTTGATGATTATTTTTTTCATGCTTTGTAGATTATCTCAGATTATCTCATCTTAGTCTTATTAGCAAAGAGCAAGCCAGCTTCTAGTCTATCACTGAATGTTTTTGAGAATTGACATAATGAAGATTCTGGTGTAAATCACTGAGCTAATCAATCAACCTGTATTGGTCTAGTCGTGAAATGTAGCTATTTCTGTTTTCATTTTGTTTATTTGACATTATTTATAAAGCACTTTTTTTGTACAAAGTACCTAAGGATTTTAAAATTATCATGAATTAACATTATTTTAGTTTCTTTAAAGTTCTCAGAAAGAAAATGTATAGGATTAGTAAACTTAAAATATAAATTTAAACAAATTTGTATTGTTTCTAGTTATTGTATGTACTTCTTATTGATGGTACTGTAAACATTCAGAGCCTGTAGGGAGCACCCACTGAACCTTTAGCAGTTGTCCAGTATGACCTGGGCTTTAAAAGTCAATAACATAAACTCCAGCACCATATACTAATTTCTCCTGTTAGCACAATTGATTCAATGAGATTTGTCACTTGATTTCTTGGGGTTATTTTGAGAAGTATTTATATACTACTGTACTCAGATGACCTCTCATAAGTAGTGATATATGTTCAAGCAGCTGCTAATTAAAAATGGCTGACTTTGTAAGCCCATTCAGTTTCACTGCTTATTTATATCTTTATTTCTCTTTAGTTGCTAGAATTCAGAAAGGGAATCCTATTTGTTGAATGGGGAATATTTCCTGTTTTGTGTTAAATCATTCATTTTCTACCTGGTGCCTGAGTCAGTCTCTAGTGTTTGCTACCTTGTTTGCTGATGCCCTTGGTCTTGAGTCTTTGTTTCTATCTAGCCGGAGTTCTAAACTGCCAGATTACATAACACTGGAGGATCTTTTCCTACAACCTTATACTTAAAAAAAATTTTTCCCCTATTTACTTTGTCTATTTTTTTTTTTTTTTTTTCAGATGGAGTCTCACTGTGTTGCCCAGGCTGGAGCGTGCAGTGGTGTGATCTTGGCTCACTGCAACCTCCGCCTCCAGGGTTCAAGTGATTCTCCTGCCTCTGCCTCCTGAGTCGAGTAGCTGGGGGATTACAGGCATGTACCACCACACCTGGCTAATTTTTTGTGTTTTTAGTAGAGACGGTGTTTCACCATGTTGGCTAGCCTGATCTCAAACTCCTGATCTCAGGTGACCCACCCACCTTGGCCTCCCAAATTGCTGGGATTGCAGATGTGAGCCACCGCACCCAGCCTATTTTGCCTATTTTTAAAAAATAAACTTTAAGGTTCATTCTCCAGAAGATTGCTTTGGAACATTCCAAAACAGAGCTAATGCTTGAAAAGCAGCAGTTTAGATTATTTGTTTTAAATAATTACATTATAATATAAAGACTTAAAGGTAAGTTTTATTAATAGATTTATATAAATAAACACACAAAGGTAAAGTGTGCCTGGTGGTACAGGTAATCTACTGGGTAACCTCAGATTTGAAGGTGATAATCCAAATAAATGTTTGGCTTCGCTAATTGCTTTCTGGTGGAATAGATTTCCTAAAACATTTCCAGAAGATCAGCTAAGGCATAGCCTACTTTGATACCTCCAAGTTTCTCTGCAGAGTTTCTTGGGAGGTAGCAGAATAGTAAATAGTGCATTTAGAAGTTCCATGAGAGCAAAGACCTTGTCTATTTTGTTCAAATTACAGTTCTGCCCTGTTCTAGTCATATAACCACGGCCAAATTTCATTTCATTTCTGTACTCCACTGGTATATTGAGAGGAGACAGTGGAGGCAAGGGCTACAGCAAAAAGACCAATTATGAGACTGTTGTGGTCAAAAAAGGCAAGAAATAATAACAGATTGGAGGGGTGATAGCAGTGGATGATGTGGAGGACTTTCTTATTGGCCATTTTTACAGATACGTGAAGCTCAGTAGCTTCCTCAAGGATGGACAAGTAAGTGTATGGCCAGGCTAGGTGTATAGGTTAGGGTACTCTAAACTACAAGTAACAGAAAGTTTGACTCTGAGTGGTTTAAATATTAAGTAAACATCTTGACTCACAACAATGAAGTCCAGAGGTTGGATGAGTTTCAGAGTTGGGTAATCTGGTGTCTTTGCTCAGCTTCATTGCTCTTTTGTCTTCCTCTGTGTTTTGGCCTCATTCTCAAGCTTGCTTCCTATGTGTTAGAAAAAGAACTGTAGTGGTTTCAGGCTGCACAGTCACACACTACAACATCCCTACATCTTAATGGTAAAAGGACATCTTGGAGATTATGTGTGAGCATCTTTTCTTTACACTAGAGGAGCCTCTGTCAGTGTAGGAATTGACACTGTTTTGCTTGAAAAGCTGTTCAAGTTGGGTCTTTCTTGTAAGGTAAAAATTGGCTTTCATCTTGCATCTACTTTTGAAGCATCTACACATGGAGAGACATTTGAGATTGAAGTTCCTTGTGAATTGAAGGGGGTGCTTTTATATTTGCCCTCTTTCCCAATCAACTTTGTGGGGGATGATTTTTAACTTTGAAAGGTCAGGGACTAGCCAACATAAGCAAATTTTTATTATCAACTCTCTTAGTACCATCATTTCCACATTATTTGCCCATAAGGCAGATATAGTAATCAATCTTCATTGTATAGACAGTGCAATTTCCCAGGTTCTGAATTGAAAATATTTGTTGTGCTGATAAAATTATTGCCTTCAGGCAAAAACTAAATTGTATAATGTTTTTATGCACCCCCCAGTCCCCACTTGCTTTTTGCCTTTGCTGTTCAAAAATGAGAGCACTTAGAGTGTTATTGTTTACGGGTACTTAATTATTTTGGAGGATATATGACAACATAATGCATAAAGGAAGCATTATTATTGAGAAAGCCTTCTTGGGACTTTTTTATTTTGCAAATTATGACTGCCATAAATTATGGTCATCTTACAAAATGTGATTCAGTTAATTTTTAGTCCTTAAAAACAAAATCTTCAAGAACCAGGTAGATTTCAAACAATCAATTTTTTCTTGAAATTTTGTTTTAAAAAGGCTGATGACATGGATAAAAATGTAACCTAATTATTTGCTTCTGTTGTTCTACATTTCCTTGTTCTTTTCTGTGAGTTTGATAAAGGAAAAATTTCAGTTTGTACTCTTCAGTTTTTAGTATCACTAAGATATTTTCATCAAGTCAGTAAATTAGATGGCTTTGAAGGTTAAGTAATTTATCTCACTCTTGTCCCTCTTCTGTGCCCTGCCTCAGATATTCCTATTCTATGTTGCAGCTACACCAGTCTTGTACGTTTGTTTGTTTTTTTATAGCCATTTTTTTCTGACATTCCCCCATTCCTGAGTGTTTTTATCCTCCTTTTCTATCTATCAACCTTCTGATTATCCTTGTCTGCAAAGATGCTGGAGTTACCCATAATGACTATAATATTTGAAAATTAGGTACTCAGGTCTTAACTGCATGAGGATAATCAGTCCAGTCTCAGATCTTTAGAGTTCCTTGGCTATCTGGAGTCTTTGTTAACAATTCATTCCTGTAGGCTCCATATATTCTGTAGAGGGAATTGTTTGATTCAGAAATCTTACAGTAATTTACAATTACATCCCTTGATCACCTCTGAATTAAATTCTGGTGTTCTCTGTGTCAATCTAGATTACAAATTGGTGGTCTGGTGGCCTGTCTACTTCCTATAGATATATTTTATTTAACCACCTTTGGAGATTTAAAGAAAAATTAACCAACATAGTCTCTATCAGTTCCCTTTTGTTTTATCCTCTGCTGCTTTATATATTTACTGAATTTCATCTATTCTAAGGCTCACATCTTTTTACTTTATAACAGCTTTGAAATAGCAGTGTTACTCTTAATGGTGTGTTATACTTTAATTGGCAGGGCTTATTTTTGTTTTGCATTTTGAAAAATGTTTCTTACTGTTACAAAAAATAATAGTATCTTTTGCAATTGATAGTTTTTCAGATTTGATAAAGTACAGTATATTACCTTACTGGCCCATTAAAGCATTTGAGTTTGCAACATTTATGTCTCAGTGTAAAGACCTCTACCTTTTTTTAGCTCTCTCCGTTTCCTTTTTCTAGTCTTTAAGATCTCTGTTCCTGTGATTCTGTTGTTTGTTTGTTTGTTTTTGAGACAAAGTTTTGCTCTTGTCACTCAGGCTGGAGTGCAATGGTGCAACCTTGGCTCACTGCAGCCTCTGCCTGCTGAGTTCAAGTGATTCTCCAGCCTCAGCCTCCTGAGTAGTTGGGATCACAGGTTCCTGCCACAACGCCTGGCTAATTTTTGTATTTTTTAGTAGAGACAGGCTTTTGCCGTGTTGACCAGGCTGGTCTTGAATTCCTGACCTGAGGTGATCTGCCCACCTTGTTCTCCCAAAGTGCTGGGATTATAGGCATGAGCCACTGCACCCAGCTTTTGTTTCTTTTTATACCTGTTTGATGTGCCTTTCTATATCATCTGATATTGTTTTGTTTTTTTCTCAATTTATTTGAGGTATATAACATTTGTGAATTTTTTATGATATAACCACTTTCACATTTTGTGGGTAAACTCAGGAATAATGTATGATTCAGTTTTTTTAAAATGCTCATGTATATAATGTAAGTTTCCTACTTTTCATCTTGAGGTAGTTTTGGTAAGGTACATATTTTTAAGAGTTTGTTTTGTTTATTTTGTGATTTTTTGAGATCAATTTGTTTATATATATATAATTTTTTTTCTTTTAAACCTTTGCTGATTTGTTCTTCTATTTCTCTTTATTTTTCTAATATTTGGGTATTAAGACTCTTTTTTTAATGATCAAATATCAGTGGAATGCCAAGTACAGTGGCTCACACCTATAATCCCAGCACTTTGAGAGTGCCAGGTGGGTGAATCACTTGAGCCCAGGAGCTGGAGACCAGCTTGGGCAACATGGTGAGATGTCTCTACAAAAAAAAAAAAAAAAATTTTTTTTTAATTAGCCAGGCGTGGCGGTGCACACCTGTAGTTGCAGCTATTTGTATTTGGGAAGCTGAAGTGGGAGGATCGCTTGAGCCTAGGAGGTCAACGCTGCTGTGAGCCATGATTGTGCCCCTGTACTCCAGCCTGGGTGACAGCAAGACCCTGTCTCAAAAAAAAATTAAAATAGCAACAACAAAAATTCAGTGGAACATTTTTTGTTGTTGTTTTTCCAGAAACCAACTATCCCTTTATTTCAACCTTTTCATATCAGTTTGCTTTTGGTATATCTTTTGCGAATGGCATACAGTAGGTTTTCTTTAAAAAAATAAAAAATAAAAAAAGTCCTGTTTGTAATGAAAATTTTGTCTATTTACATTTATTATGATTAATGATATATTTGGACTTGTTTCTGCCATATTAGTTTTTGTATTCCATGTCCTATATCTCTATGCCTTACTGTCCCCTTTCTTTTTTTACCCTTTAAAAATATTGGTAGAGTTTTTGTTTTCTTATTTTCTTTTTCTATTTCTACTGGTGTGTTAGAACAAATTCAAACTTTAACCCCCTCCTGAACACTACAAGCACTCCTTATCTCTTATTACTTCCCCCAAATTTATTTGGCCATGTAATCAAACTGAACTGAAACAGGCTCGTTTAAAAAACAACAACAAAACCATGAAATTCACTGTAATCAGAGGTGACCCAGTTTACCTGAGCCAGAATGATAAGAAAGTTCTGTTTTAACTCTATAAGGAGAGTAACTTTGTAATGAATAATCTGCTTTTTATTCCCTGTTGGTGCTTTCTTAACCCCTTTTCTGCTTAAAAAGCCAGCCCCCTCTGCTTAGCTCAGCAGAACATGCATTCTATTTTAAAGAATGAGATGTTACAGAATTGCAAACAAAAGTCGGTTTGATCTTTAAACTGAAAGTCAGTTTGATCTTTAAACTAAATCTGTTGTAATTTTGTCTTTTAACAATGGTATTGTCATCAGCAGTGGATTCTGAGTAGGCCCTAGAATGTTCACCACTCCTACCCTCACCCCAAACAGTGTTATTTATGTTAGTTACACTCTGTGGGTTTAATTATGAGTTATATAAAGAGACATATGATCTTTTAGTGGCAGAGAATACCTTTTTTTCTCCTTGACTTTTTTGTTTGTTTGTTTTTCTTGAGACGAGTTCTCACTATGTTATCTAGGCTGGTCTCAGACTCTGGGCTCAAGTGATCCTCCCGCCATGGCCTCCCAAAGTGTTGGGATTACAGGCGTAGCACAGCACCTTGCCTCGTTGATTTTAAATGTTAGTTGAAAAGTTATTGTCTCCAAAACCCAGTTCTCTATCCACTTCCAGTGGAGTGGATTATTGAGTTATGTTTCTTAGAGTCTGTTAATTTCCTTCTCTGGGAAGAGTGCTGCTACTGCAGTGGGAATCAATATGTATTATGTATAGTGTGAGAATTCAATAGAAAGCGAGTGAGGCTCAGAGTCCCAGGGAGGGAGTTGCCTCAGGCAGAGACAGCTTTGACCCATAGTCATCTCCATGCTGGTGACTGTTGACATAAAGGACAAGGACCAGCCTTGTGACTCCTGGCTTGCATATTTACTTGTGGGGGTAGTGATTACTGCCTTTGGACACTTGGCCTTTGTCTTTTCTTTGGAAATATTTTATGGCTTTAGTCATTGTGAATAATGAGTAGTGCATATAGGCAGTGAATCCTCATCTGTGTGAATAGCACCCTTTCGTGTTTTGTGTCTGTGTGTGTGTGTGTGAGAGACGGAGTTTTGCTCTTGTTTCCCAGGCTGGAGTGCAATGGCACAATTTCAGCTCACTGCATCCTCCGCCTCCTGGGTTCAAGCGATTCTCCTACCTCAGCCTCCTGAGTAGCTGGTATTACAGGCATGCACCACCACGCCCAGCTAATTTTCGTGTTTTTAGAAGAGACGGGGTTTCTCCATGTTGATCAGGCTGGTCTCAAACTCCCAACCTCAGGTGATCCACCAGCCTCGGCCTCCCAAAGTGCTGGAATTGCAGGCGTGAGCCACCATGTCTGGCCATGAATGGCACCATTTCGTGTTTTATGTAATACCTTTAGAAGTTTGCTTTGTGGACAAGTGAAAGAGAGTGACTGGTTATTTCTCTGGGATTTGGTATGTACAACTTTCATTGTAACTTCAGAATATAGTTTAATATATTTTATTTTATTCAGTGTAGTCAAATATTACTTAAAGCTCTTTGGGAAATATCGTTGGCAGAAAGTATCAAAATGTATCAATTTGAGGGATCCAAATGGTAATAAAATTTTAGAGACTGTTAAAGCAATATACTTTGAATATTTGGGGAGGAATGATAGGGATGGAGTATTGGGGGTGGGTTAGTTTTTAGAGAATAGCATCTTATCACTTAGCTTTAGAGCTTCGCTTCTGGTGGGTTAGATTAGAAAAATTTCCATTTCTTCTTCCTATTTTTTTTTTTTTTTGAGACAGGGTCTTACTCTGTCACCCAGGCTGGAGTCCAGTGGCGTGATCTTGGCTCACTGCAACCTTCACCTCTGGTCTCAGGCGATCTTCCCACCTCAGCCTCCTATATAGTTGGGACTACAGGCGTGTGCCACCAATCCTGGCTAATTTTTTTTGAACTTTTTTATTGGAGACAAGGTCTCACTGTGTTGCAAGGCTGGTCTTGATCTCCTGAGCTCAAGGGATCCTCCCACCTCGACCTCCCAAAGTGCTGGGATTACAGGTGTGAGCCACCACACCTGGCCAATTTCTTATTATTAATCCAAAGTGTCTTACTTTAAACTTTTAAGTTTATTTTTAAAATTCAAGCCTAGGAATAACTTTTGTGAGAAAGGCAGAGTAGGTATTTTTATCTCAGGTGAACAGGTAAGAATAATGAGGTTTAGAAAGGTTTAATGACTGACCAAGATTTTATAAGGAAGCAAGTAGCAGAATTGTGTTCACATATTTTTCTGAGTCCTAGGTTCTTTATACCATGTAGAAATATCCTGTTAATATAATCAAGCTGTTTATCAAACTCAAATGAGAATAACACATTATTTATAGAATAAAGGTTTTTGTTTGTTTGTTTTTGTTTTTTCTTCTTGAGACAGAATTTCTCTCTGTTGCCCAGGCTGGAGTGCAGTGGTGTGATCTTGGCTCACTGCTGATCACAGTGTACTCCAGCACTGCCTCCCAAGCTCCAGTGATCTTGCCACCTCAGCCTCCTGAGTAGCTGGGACTGCTGGCACATGCCAATATGCCCAGCTATTTTTTGTAGTTTTTGTAGAGATGGGGTTTCACCATGTTGCCCAGTCTGGTCTTGAACTCCTGAACTCAAGCAATCTTCTCGCCTTGGCATCCCAAAGTGCTGGGATTACAGGTGTGAGCCACTGTGACTGGCCTAAAGTATTTTCATGTACATTACTTTATTTGACCTTTACAACAGCTGTATCTAAGCCTTTGAGGTAGATGGAATCCCAGGTCACACAGTTACATGTTTTTGAGCCATGACAGAAACCTAGTTTTCCAAACTTTAAATTTTGTGTTCTTGGCCAGGCATGGTGGCTCACACCTGTAATCCCAGTGCTTTGGGAGGCCGAGGTGGGTGGATCACGAGGTCAGGAGATAATGTTCCTTTAAGACTAGATAGTAAATGGTATTAACATAGATTTTCTTCCTAGTTAATATTTTTCTCTTCTTAAAGCATTCCAATTCTCCAAGGAGTAACTACCAGCCAGGAGACTGTCAGTAAATAATATGTGATAATAGAACATATTCTTCCCCTAGTAAAACTTCTTGCTGAAATTATTGCAATTGATAGTTTTCATCAATGCAACTCCAAACTGGTAGATAGGACCCTATCGTGTGCCTTATAATGATGATAGCAATAATAGTATGAACCATTTACTTACTTGATGGATTCATAGATTTATTCATCCAATATTCATTTGGTGCCTTCTAGGCCAGGTGTTCTGCTGGGTGCCAGGAATGTCCTCGTGAGCAAGACTAATTCCTACTCGCCTAGAGCTAACAGTCAAAGAAAACAGATAATTTAGCAAATAATTATAATAATGAGTAAAGTAGGTATGATTGAGGAATTAAAGGAATATTTGGGTAATATATGGAAGGAGGCTGGAGGGGAAACTGTGTAGAAAAACTTTCCAGAGGAAACGAAATTTAAACTGAACTCCAGGAAGGTATAAAAAGAGATAAAGAAAAGTAATCCAGACCAAGAGAACAGTAAGTGTGAAGACCTGAAGGTGAAAGAAAGCGTGGCAAGCCTGAGTCCAAAACTCCAATAAGACTGGAGAATTGTGCAGATGATACTGAGGAGGGAGGCAGTCACAGCCAAGTAGTGCCCTGTAGACTACAGAAAGGATTTTAGACTTTATCCGTTGCAGAATTATAAGAGAGAAAGGACCCATTTTTTTTTTTTTTTATTATACTTTAAGTTCTAGAGTACATGTGCATAACATGCAGGTTTGTTACATGTATATACTTGTGCCATGTTGCTGTGCTGCACCCATCAACTCGTCAGCACCCAACAACTCGTCATTTACATCAGGTATAACTCCCAATGCAATCCCTCCCCCCCTCCCCCCTCCCCATGATAGGCCCCGGTGTGTGATGTCCCCCTTCCCGAGTCCAAGTGATCTCATTGTTCAGTTCCCACCTATGAGTGAGAACATGCGGTGTTTGGTTTTCTGTTCTTGTGATAGTTTAGGACCCATTTTAAAAAGTTATTTTTGGCCGGGTGCGGTGGCTCACGCCTGTAATCCCAGCACTTTGGGAGACCGAGGCAGGTGGATCACCTGGGGTCAGGAGTTGAGACCAGACTGACCAACATGGTGAAACCTCATCTCTACTAAAAAAACAAAAATTAGCTGGGCATGGTGGCATATGCCTGTAATCCCAGCTACTCGGGAGGCTGAGGCAGGAGAATTGCTTGAACCCGGGAGGCGGAGGTTGCTGTGAGCCGAGATCGTGCCACTGCACTCCAGCCTGGGTGACAGAACGAGACTTCATCTATTAAAAAAAAAAAAAAAAAAAAGTTATTTTTGACTTCAGTATTTATTTCATTAAACCCACATGGGTTATCACTCAGAAAACAGGTACTATATATGATATTTACATTAATATAACATTAATCAAGGGGGACAAAACTGAATGAAAGGGAGACCAATTAGGAGGATGTTATAGGATGATGGTGGCTTGTGCCCGGGGAAGTAGAAGTGAATTGACAGATTAAAGATAGGTATTTTGGAAGTAGAATTGGCAGAGCTTGATGAATAATGAATGTAGAGAGTGAGAGAAAGTGAAAAATCAAGAATGACCCTGGGTTTGGTGGTACCATCATCAAAATAGAAAACAGTAGGAGCGAGACTGAGTAGAAAGATAAGCTGAGTTTTAGACATATTAAGACAAGGTAGTTGTATGTACAACTATAGAGGTCAGCAAAAAGATCTGGGATAGAGATACAAATTTGAGATTCATCTGTAAAATATATAGAGAAAGGAGAGTGTACAAGCAGAACTTTAAGGACAGTCCACATTTAAGAGTCTAAGGTGATGGAGGATGAGCCTACAAAGGTGTTTAAATAGTGTGTTTGCAGGGATAAGAGAAAGAACAAAGAATGTGGCTTCATGGCAAGAAAAGTCTTCCAGGACAGAAGAGTGAATGGTACTATCAGGTGCTGCTGAGCAGTGGAGCCAAAAAAGATAGGTGGACTAAAAATGCAGTGATGCTTCATTACAATGGCATTGTACATAACATTGGCAGTGTGGCAAGAATGGTTTAAACGGGGTGGTAAGGTCTGGGGATATTTGTAGAGTGTTGAAGAATGAGTAGGAAGTGAGAAATTAGAGATGTTGGATGTAGATAACTCATTCAAGAAGTGTGGTTGTGAAGGGAAATAAAATTGATAAGGCAATGTTTGAAGAGGGATGTGTAGTTATTAAGGGAATTTATATCCTTTCCTCAAGCTGGAATAGACTTGAATGGGTTCAGAATGCTAATCAGGAAGATCATTAAGAACATGAAGAGTCAAGAGATAATGAGTAGATCAGAGAAGGCTGAATGGAATGGGCTTCACCTGATATTGTAATGTATTACCAGGTATTACCAGCCTAGTTGCTAGAAGGTTATGAGTAAAATAATTTATGGTTATCTATCTAAATGGGAGTACTCTTGCCTCAGCCAAGTTTCCTGATTGTGTAGCTTTTCTCCCCAACCTGCTGTGAATATTCCCTGGGAAAAGGAGGCTTGGGAAATCGTTGCTCCTTGGACTACCTTTATGTGGTTGGAAGGCACTCTTGTTCCACCGTGCCTTAGTTGTCACAGAATGTACTGATCTGGAGTCCTGGGCATCAAATGCAGGCTTTTGTATAGGTGTAAGGAAGTCGGAAGGGATGAATTTCCACAGATGCATTTCCATGCCTCTAAACAAATGCAGAGAGGGGCATATATGCATTTTATAAAATTTTATTATTGTTAAGCCAAAACTATACTCTACCATGTTACCCATTTAAACTATTCAAGAAGTCAGAACTGTCATGTAGATTCAAAGAACAAATATTTCCAGTTTTATATAGATTGTTTCAGAAAGTAGAAAAAGAAGATATATTACCTTAGCACATTTTATGAGTGTCTTTGTCTGTTCATGTTGCTGTAAAAAAATACCACAGATTGGGTAATTTATAAAGAACAGACATTTATTTTCTTACAGTCCTGGAGTCT
>NC_037668.1:74142124-74226422 GCF_003255815.1 Theropithecus gelada
TCTTCTGTTTTTTTTTTTTTTTTTTTTTTTTGAGACGGAGTCTGGCTCTGTCACCCAGGCTGGAGTGCAGTGGCCGGATCTCAGCTCACTGCAAGCTCCGCCTCCCGGGTTCACGCCATTCTCCTGCCTCAGCCTCCCGAGTAGCTGGGACTACAGGCGCCTGCCACCTCGCCCGGCTAAGTTTTTTTTTTTTTTTGTATTTTTAGTAGAGATGGGGTTTCACTGTGTTAGCCAGGATGGTCTCGATCTCCTGACCTCGTGATCCGCCCGTCTCGGCCTCCCAAAGTGCTGGGATTACAGGCTTGAGCCACCGCGCCCGGCCTCTCAGAACCATCTTCTGTAACCTTGTTATCAAAGTGTGGTCCCTTATTACTTGAAGCGTGGACCAGCAGCATGGCCATCACCTGGGAGCTTATTAGAAACGCAGGATCTTGGCGGGGCCCAGTGGCTCACATCTGTAATCCCAGTACTTTGGGAAGCCGAGACAGGCAGATCACTTGAGGGCTGGAGTTCAAGACCAGCCTGGCCAACATGGTGAAACCCCGTCTCTACTAAAAATACAAAAATATTAGCTGGGCGTGGCGGTGCATGCCTGTAATCCCAGCTACTCAGGAGGCAGAGGCAGGAGAATCGCTGGAACCGGGGAAGGCAGTGGTTTGCAGTGAGCCGAGATCGTGCCACTGCACTCCATCCTGGGCAACAGAGCAAGACTCTGTCTCAAAAAAAAAAAAAAAAAAAAAAAAGGCAGGATCTCAGGCCCCACCCCGATTTACAAAATCAGAACTGCATTTTAATACGATCCGCAGATAATTCATATGCACAGTCAAGTTTAAGGAGGAGGATCTTGCTTGTAAGCTCAATGTGGACCTCTTCAGCTTCAATACTGGTTGCCCCTTTCTACTCCGTTAGTCTGAATTCTAGCCCCTGGGGTGTTGTGTGTGTGTCTGACTAAAATCCAGCCATCGTTTTAGACCCAATTCCTCTGCTCCAGGAAGACTTCCAAGCCTTCTGCAGCTCTCTGTTACCACTGTTCCTTAAACTCCCACATCTCTGACTGAAGCTGCTTAGACTTCATTCTGCAAACATGTATTGGGCGCCTGCTGTGTGCCTGGCTGGATTCAGTGCCAGGGTGGGGCGAAGGCGCTGAGGTCTCCGAGTGCTCTTTCAGGTCCAACTCCAGAACCGCCCAGCCCCACGCAATCCAGGGCCGGAGGTTGTGTGCGCAGCACTCGAATATACCCACAGACAGTGCTGCGCGGCTTTTCTGAGTGTTACGGCACCCTCCTGCCGCCCGCGCCGCGCGCGGGCGGGGACCCACCGGTTTTGCTCCGCTTTAGCAGCGGCGAAGGGAGGACCCCCGCGAGCCGGTCCCTGGCGTCCGGTTGCCCAGCCCTTTTCAGGCTTGGCCCCGCATGGAGGGAACCGTGGAGTCCCAGACGCCTGACCTGCGGGATGTGGAGGGTAAGGTGGGCAGGAAGACCCCTGAAGGGCTGCTCCGTGGGCTGCGAGGCGAGTGTGACCTAGGAACCTCTGGCGCCCTGCTGCTCCCAGGGACGCCTAGCACCGGCCACGACTTGGGGGACAAGATCATGGCGCTGAAGATGGAGCTGGTGAGTGCAGACTCCATGGGCCAAGGGGACGAGTCCCCAGTTTAGGGCCAGGAGGGACGAACTCATGCTCCCAGAGTTAAGCTGGAGAGGAGGTAGTTAAAACTCTCCACCTAACTGCTCAGAATCCCTCCCAGATCAATCTGTAAACGCTGGGGTGGAGATGGAGTGACATCCATTAATTGTCCCCCAAGAGTGAGTGGGGGTGTTGATAGGTCCTGAGGAATTGGGGTGGGAGCCGTGGGTTTTGGAAGTTATTCCTGCCAAATAATTGGGAGGAGAGAGATGAGGACTGAGAAGTACTGAGAACCCAACGCAGCACAAATTCCCCCCGCCCGTATGGGCCACCTATTCCCCCCCAGTCCCCGTTGTAAGGCAACCGGTTTTTTCTCCTTCTGCTAACCGGGAAAGGGTTTAGTTCCTGTGAGGCCCGCAGTGTTCAGCACAGAAAAGATGTGGGTAAAGGGGCCTATCTGCTGTAAACTGTCTGGACCAGGGGCACTGAAAACCTTCTCCATTTCCTCTACATCCCCCAGCCCTACTTAAAATAATGGAAAGTTCCTAGACCCATAGCAGGAACAGAGAGTAACAGCACCATTGGTGCTGATTCCCTCACCTCAGACTCAGTCTCCTCCCACCCAATCTCCCAGGTAAACTGGATATTTGGATCTCATCTGCACATTCTTGGGGAGAAGAGG
This sequence comes from Theropithecus gelada, assembly GCF_003255815.1. Taxonomy (NCBI): domain Eukaryota; kingdom Metazoa; phylum Chordata; class Mammalia; order Primates; family Cercopithecidae; genus Theropithecus; species Theropithecus gelada. Next base: position 74,144,430 of record NC_037668.1, read on the forward strand.
AAACAGCAACCTTCCCCTTTCTCTGTTGCTGCTGGTCTAGATTCAGAGCCAAAAGGGCAGCCAAGGCCCTGGCAGGTTCCTCAGGGCCCTGATTCCGGTGAAGTGGGTGATTTACACCTGCCACTACTTTGCAGCCAGTTCTGGGGAACTGAGGAATTGCTATCAGCTTCCTGGCTTACAACCAGGAGCCCACAGTGAATATGTCAGCTAATAAGTCTTTCTGGACCCCCACTGTGTGTGCAGCCTGTGCCAAGCTGGTCTGTGAAGGAGCAGGGGAAGGAAGTCATGGGGGCTCTTAGACCAGCTAGGGCTCTAATGCCTGAGCTGAGAGACTGGGAAGAGAGTCTGGTGGGTGGAGCAGCCAGGAAAGGCCCTCTGGGAGAAGGACTTGAATGCCAAGTGTGCACTTGGCCTTGAAGGTTGGAGGTGAGTGCCAAATTCTCCAGAGCAAGGCTGTGACTGTCCCCACCTAAGCAGGGGTTTGCCTTTGTCTCGCTGTACAAACTTTAGCTCAAGGCCTAGTAAGAGCCTACCTAGACTGTCTAGTTGCTTTGAAAACTAACTTTCACCCAGCACATGTGCCAGGCAGCTTGCTGAGCACTTTACTTGATACTCTCTTCATCTTCACAGTACCCATGTTAAGTAAGTGATATTTTATAGATGAAGAAACTGAGGCACAGGGTGGGCATGGTGGCTCACGCCTGTAATCCCAGCACTTTGGGAGGCCGAGGCAGGCAGATCGCTTGAGCCCAGGAGTTTGAGACCAGCCTGGGCAACAAAGCAAGACTCTGTCTCTGCAAAAATTAGATGGGTGTTGTGGTGCATGCCTGTAGTCCCAGCTACTCTGGAGGCAGAGGCAGGGGGATCACTTGAGCCCAGGAAGAGGAGGTTGCAGTGAGCTGAAATCGCACCACTGCACTCCAGACTGGGTGACAGAGCTCAGAGCTAGACCCTGTCTCAAAAAAAGAGAGGGAAGGAGGGAAGGAAGGGAAGAAGGGAGGAAGGGAGGGAGGGAGGATAAAAGAAAAGAGAAAAGAAAACAGAGGCACAGGGAGTTTAGTAACTGCCCAAAATCACACAAAAAGCACGGCCATGATTTGAACCCAGATCATCTGACTGCACTTTGCATCTTTACCTTTGAGACCTGCTTTGTGCCAGATAGTCTAAACACATTTTATGTCATTGAAATGAGAAAACTGGTCATCATTTCTCCCATCTTACAGATAAAACATGCTTGCAGATTCTGAACTCACATAGGGAGTCAGTGGAAGAGCCACGCCTAGTCTCTCTGGCTCTCTTTTCTGCCTTGGTGGAAACGATCTGTAAACTTTAAGGGGCTGCATTTAACTTTTGATTTTGTCTCTCTGTATTCTTGACCCTGCTTGCCTGGGGCCTGAGGCTGCCCAAGAAAGGGCACAAGGGAGGGAGCCTTCTGGGGCCAGAACGAGGAGAGATCCCCATCCTATTTTTCTCCCTCCTCAGGACAGGATGTTATTAATATTAATCTCTTCCTGTGCTCTGCCCTGCCTACTGGGTTGCACCCAGGAAGGACAAGCAGTGGGGCAAGGGGTTTCCCTTGGGGCTAATGAAGGCAGGACTGGTTCAAGCCCTCTAAGGACTGTCCTTCAATTGTTCCTCTCTCAGCTTTCCTTGCACAAAGCGGGGAGGCCTACCCTTGAGGCCAAGGTCAGTCCGCCTCTAGGCCTCATCCCTCCTGCTTTCTTCCTCTACCCACCATTCAAAGGTTGAGTGAACAAGCCAGACTGGGATATGTGGGAATGGGAAACAGTGGCAACCTCTTCTTAGTTCTCCCACCCAAAGAACTGTTGCTATGACAACCCACCTCCACAGAGGCAGTTTGAGAAGAAGCTTTAGGCGAGGAAGAAGGCACGGGTTCAAGTCTTGGCTCTGCTTCTGAAACGTTTTGTGGTCTTGAGCAGTACTCTCTCTCTCTCCTGGCCTCAGTTTTTCTTCCTCTTGGTGGAGGGAGTAGAGGGAGATGGGGACTGTGGAACCAGATGATCGTAAGAACCTTTGTAGTAACAATATTCTGATAGTCCCTGCTCTAGGAGCTCCAACTAGGATTTCCAGGCTTTTACCCCAGGGCCTGATTTGGATTAAGCAATGAGGAAACCATACAGAACCCCAGCGCTGGGCAGAGTCTGATATGTAGATGTTAAGGAGAGGAGTAGGGAGCCTGAATCTCCTTGGAAGGAGAATTGGGTTTGGAGTTGCCTCTGAGGCTGCCTCTCTCCTGAGCTGTTTATCCTATACTCTATTTTCTTCAAGAGATGGTGTGAAAAGAGTGTTTCTTTTTCTGGCAAGAAAGCCTTGCTTTCTTCTATTCTGGGAGTGATGCTGTCACAGTCAGGGAATCCCACTGTCACAGGATTATAGAATCTGCTCTCAGATTCATTTCCCAGCAACACAGTACAACCCAGACCCCTGAATCCTGGGAACCATCAAAGGGGTCAAGGATAGTAAAGGCAAGAGAATCACAGAACTGAATGTGACCTCCTTAGCCCTAGGCCGAGTACCAGAAATGGATTGAGCAGGATCTGCTCTCAGGGAACTCACAGTCTGGTTAGGGAAGGAGAGAGACAGAAGAACATTTCTAGTACAGGATGATAAGAGATGGTAGAACCCAGGAAGGGCCTCCTGGAAGAGTCTTGACGGTAGAGTGATGCGGTTGGGTTTGTGCTCTGGAAAGGCGACTTCAGACTGGAAGGAGGCACAGGCCGTTTCCTCTGCTTGACATGCTTCTCTCTACCTCTTTGTCTGGCTGAGTCCTTTTTTTTTTTTTTTTTTTTTTTTTTTTTTGATACAGGGTTTCACTCCCATCATCCAGGCTGGAATGCAGTGGCACAATGTCGGTTCACTGCAACCTCTGCTTTCCAAGCTCAAGCAATTCTCCTGCCTCAACCTCCTGAGTAGCTGGGACTATGGGCATGTGCCACCACACCCAGCTAACTTTTGTATTTTTAGTAGAGACGGAATTTTGCCATGTTGGCCAGGCTACTTTCGAAGCCCTGACCTCAAGTGATTTCTGCCTCAGCCGCCCAAAGTGCTGGGATTACAGGTGTGAGCCACTGCGCCCATCCTAGCTGAGTCCTTCTTAACCTTCAGTTTTTGGCTCATGTCCCTTATCCTAGGAAGCATTTCCTGACCCGGTTAGGTTATGGCCCTCTAGGTGTCTACAGTCCTATGTGTAGCAGTTGTTTCCCCTAGCATTTGCCACACTGAACTTTTCATTTTAAAATTATTTATTTATTTGTTTGGTTTGACATGGAGTTTCATTCTTGGCGTCCAGGCTGGAGTGCAATGGCGTGATCTCGGCTCACTGCAACTTCCGCCTCCTGGGTTCAAGTGAGTCTCCTGCCTCAGCCTCCCGAGTGGCTGGGATTACAGGCACCTGTCTAGCTAATTTTTGTATTTTTAGTAGAGATGGGGTTAGACCATGTTGGCCAGGCTGGTCTTGAACTCCTGACCTCAAGTGATCCACCTGCCTCGGCCTCCCAAAGTGCTGGGATTACAGGTGTGAGCCACCACGCCAGCCTTATTTATTTTTATGTTTATTATTATTATTTTTTTGATCCAGAGTCTTGCTGTGTCGCCCAGGCTGGAGTACAGTGGTGTGATCTCAGCTCACTGCAAGCTCCGCCTCCTAGGTTCACGCCATTCTCCTGCCTCAGCCTCCTGAGTAGCTGGGACTACAGGCGCCCGCCACCACACCTGGCTAATTTTTTGTGTTTTTAGTAGAGATGGGGTTTCACCCTGTTAGCCAGGATGATCTCGATCTCCTGACCTCGTGATCCGCCCGCCTCAGCCGCCCAAAGTGCTGGGATTACAGGCGTGAGCCACCGTGCCCAGCCCTTATTTATTTTTTTAATAGAGACAGGATCTTCCTATGTTGCCCAGACCAGTCTCAAACTCCTGGCCTCAAGCAGTCCGTTTGTGTCAGCCTCCCAAAGTGCTGGGATTGCAGGCTGAGCCAGAATGCCCAACCAACCACATTGAATTTTAAGTGCTTGCTTCGTTGTCTTATCTTACCCACTAGATTACGAACCCTCTGAAGGTAAGAAATGATGCCTTTTCTTTCTTCATCGAACATAGTGCCACACCTATAAAAAACAATAAATATTGGTTCCATAACAGAATGGATTAATTCCATCTCCAGGAAGGGCAAGGAAGACTTCCTCTAGGAGGTGGCATTTGTGCTGGGGCTTGAAGAATGAATAAAATCAGTGAGAATTCCAGTTCAAGATACCAGATTGAGGGCTGGGCACGGTGGCTCATGCCTGTAATCCCAGCACTTTGGGAGGCTGAGGCAGGCAGATCACCTGAGGTCAGGAGTTTGAGACCAGCCTGACCAACATGGTGAAACCCCATATTAAAACCTCATACTAAAAATACAAAAATTTGCTGGGTGTGGTGGCGCGCCTATAATCCTAGCTACTTGGGAAGCTGAGGCAGGAAAATCGCTTGAACCCTGGAGGCAGAGGTTGAAGTGAGCCAAGATCGCGCCACTGCACTCCAGCCTGGACAACTGTGCAAAACTCTATCTTGAAAAGAAATAAATAAATAAATAAAATAAAATAAAAGGCACGAAGCCCTTGTGACAATGAGAATAAGAGACAAGGTAATAGGAACAAAATTTTGGAAGCTGAAATGCAGAAGGAAGAGTGGTAACTAACTCAGACCTAAAAAATGCTCAGTCCCAAGCCAGCAGTGGAGAAAACTGAAAAGCAACACTTTTTTTCTTTTTTTGGGGGGGGGGGGGATAGAGTTTTGCTCTTGTTGCCCAGGCTGGAGTGCAATGGCGTGATCTTGGCTCACCGCAACCTCCACCTCCTAGATTCAAGCGATTCTCCTGCCTCAGCCTCCCGAGTAGCTGGAATTACGGGCATGTGACACCATGCCCAGCTAATTTTGTATTTTTCATAGAGATGGGGTTTCTCCATGTTGGTCAGGCTAGTCTTGAACTCCCGACCTCAGGTGATTCATCTGCCTCAGCCTCTGAAAGTGCTGGGATTACAGACATGAGCCACTGCACCCTGCCAAAGCAACACATTTTATACTGAAAAACCCTTAAAGGTCTTAGGGGTTGGAAGCACTAGGTATTTCTGGAACTGGGGGCACAACTGGGGCTGAAAACAAAAGGGCTTGTTGAATGTTTAAAAGTCATATTCTAAGATCCCCTCCCTAACTGTGCAACCAGGTGCCAGCTACTTCTTTGTCTAGCAGAAGACTGGAGATGTAAGTTTTGTTGTTGTTGTTTTCTTTTCTTTTTTTCTTTTTCTTTTTCTTTTTCTTTTTTTTTTTTTTTTTTTGAGATGGAGTCTCGCTCTGCTGCCCGGGCTAGAGTGCAGTGGCGCAATCTCAGCTCACTGCAGCCTCAGCCTCCTGAGTAGCTGGGATTACATGCATCCTCCACCACACAGCTAATTTTTGTATTTTTATTAGAGACGGGGTTTTGCCATGTTGGCCAGACTGGTCTTGAACTCCTGACTTCAGGTAACCCACCTGCCTCAGCCTCCCAAAGTGCTGGGATTACAGGCATGAGCCACCGTGCCCAGCTGTAGATGTAAATTTTGGAAAGAAGAAGGAAGGGAGGGATGGAGGGAGGCAGAAAGGAAGGAAAGGAGGGAGAGGAAAACAGCAGGACAAGTGTTTTTAGTATGAGGAGCTTTGTTTAATGTATTTAGTTTGGTCATGGACTAGGACAGTTGTTTTCACTGTTCATATATTTGTCTCCAGGATGAAATAATTGAAGATAATCTCCTTTATCAGGTTATTAATAGTCTGTACAGTCTGTGATATCTCAGTTATTTATGTTCATCTCCCCTTATTGAGACTGCAAGCTTCTATTAAGCAGGGACAATTTCTCCATTATCTTGTAATTGTTAGCAAATCCATGTACCCAATAGTCATTTTTTAATTGAATTAGAGTTGTGATATTCTTACAAAAAACACAATTTCAGGTATAAATTTTGTTGTATGCTTTTGCCATAGTGTTTAGAAAACCCTAAACTGTGTGGTTTTTTTCACTTAATATGACACAACAATAATCATTAATAAAGAAGACCCCAAAATATGTGAGGATTTCTTCCCACCAGCACGCAAGCAATCAGGTCTGCAGCAGACACCAGCTGGGTGTCTACTCATTTAATTTCAACTCTGTCTACCTGGAGACAGTGTCACATCTCACAGGTTGAGGGCTCAGTCCCCAAGACTGTCCCCCTCTTCAGACACTAGTCGTTAAGTCTAGGCCTCCTGACCTTCTGACCGACCAGCTTCAAATTGGGGTTCCTATGACTCCCTCCTTGGGTTTGATTGATTTGCTGGAGTGGCTCACAGAACTCAAGGAAACACATTTACTGGTTTATTATAAGGATATTACAAAGGATATAGATGAAGAGATGCATGGGACAAGGCATACGGGAAGCGGTGTGGAACTTCTGTGCTCTCCCTGGGTGCACCACCCTCCGGAAACCTCCATCTGTTCAGCTACTTGGAAGCTCCCTGAATCCTGTCCTTGGGGACCTTTTTTTATTTTTTGAGACAAGGTCTGGTTCTGTTGCCCAGGCTGGAGTACAATGGCACAATCACGGCTCACTACAGCCTATACTTCTCTGGCTCAATCAATCCTCCCACTTCAGCCTCCTAAGTAGCTAGGACTGCAGGTGTGCAATACCACACTCAGCTAATTTTTTTTGTTTGTTTTTTGATAGAGACAGGGTTTCCCTATGTTGCCCAGGCTGGTCTCGAACTCCTGGGATCAAGCGATCCTCCCACCTCAGTCCCCTAGAGTGTTGGGATTATAGGCTTAAGCCACTGTGCCTGGTCCTTTGGGCCTTTTAAAGAGACTTTATTGGTTGTCCACGATTGAAACATGGACAACCATATCAAAATGTAATTGGACAAAAAGAGTCTGATCTAAATCCAGCAAAGCCTGTCTGTTTAGATTCTTATTGGCCTCTCTCTGTGGCATTTCTTCCTCCAGGGTGTGAGTCAGGACCCTCTCTGGAATGGGGGTCTTATGACCCACAATCAGATTGCAGTTCTACTCTGGGAAGGTGAGAGGAGAGTAGGAGAAGGTCAGAAAGAGACTCTGTTTCCTGAAGCCTACTTCTGAGTGCCCCAGCATTATAACAAAAACTGTAACAATGGCTATGGGACTCATGAGCCAGAAACTGAATGAAAACCTGAACACACACACACACACACACACACACACATCACATGTAGTAAATAAGTCGACCATAGTAATATGTAGAGCCAAATAGCCTACTATGTATTGATTTACAGTATTATACTTGTCAGATGGTATGCTATTCATGTTAATATGTTCCTTTGATGTCTCATGACATACCTTTAGAGAGTACCTCATATTATAATAAAGAAATGAAGGTTTAAAGAAATCAATGTTAGGCTTGGTGCAGTGGCTCACACCTGTAATCCCAGCACTTTGGGAGGCCAAGGCAGGCGGATCATGAGGTCAGGAGATCGAGACTGTGCTAGCTAACACGGTGAAACCCTGTCTCTACGAAAAATACAAAAAATTAGCCGGGCATGGCGGTGGGCGCCTGTAGTCCCAGCTACTCGGGAGGCTGAGGCAGGAGAATGGTGTGAACCTAGGAGGCGGAGCTTGCCGTGAGCCAAGATGGCGCCACTGCATTCCAGCCTGGGCAACAGAGCAAGACTCCGTCTCAAAAAATAAATAAATAAAATAAATAAATGAATAAATAAATTTTTATTTCATATGGCTCATTAATGGCAAAACTGGAACTCAAATCTAGGTCCATTTAATTCCAGTGCCTAATTTTCTCAATGTACGAATATATATGTATATATTTTTTGAGACGGAGTCTTGTTCTGTTGCCTGTGCTGGAGTGCAGTGGCGTGACCTTGGTTCACCACAGCCTCTGTCTCCTGGGTTCAAGCGATTCTCCTGCCTCAGCCTCCTGAGTAGGCTTCAGGCGTGCACCACAATAGCCAATTTTTGTATTTTTATTAGAGACAGGGTTTCACCGTGTTGGCCAGGCTGGTCTCAAATTCCTGACCTCAGGTGATACACCGGCCTCGACCTCCCAAAGTGTTGGGATTACAGGAGTGACCTACTGCGCCGGGCCTCAGTGTACAAATATTAATACTTGGTTTTACTCTGGTTTATCATAGATGTGAATAAAGCAGTTATTTCCTGAATAATTCAATAAACATTTTTCAAATACAAAAAAACATTTATTGTGTGTGTGTGACCTGCGGGATCTGACCTGTATGTGTAAATACACATACACACATAATGATGTTTTGGTCAATGTCAGACCACATATAAAATATAAACATCCATGTAAAATTTTTTTTTTTTGAGTCAGAGTCTGGCTCTGTCACCCAAGCTGGAGTACAGTGGTGCCATCTCAGCTCACTGTAACCTCTGCCTCCCGGGTACAAGTGATTCTCCTGACTCAGCCTCCCGAGTAGCTGGGATTACAGGCGAGAGCCACCATGCCCGGCTAATTTTTAAAATTTTTTTCTTTTTTTTTGAGACGGAGTCTTGCTCTGCCGCCCAGGCTGGAGTGCAGTGGCGCGATCCCAGCTCACTGCAAGCTCCGCCTCCCAAGTTCACACCATTCTCCTGCCTCAGCCTCCTGAGTAGCTAGGACTACAGGTGCCTGCCACTACGCCTGGCTAAATTTTTTTTTCTAATTTTTAGTAGAGACGGGGTATCACCGTGTTAGCCAGGATGGTCTCAATCTCCTGATCTCTAGTGATCTGTCCTCCTTTGCTTCCCAAAGTGCTGGGATTGCCATATAAACATTTTGATCAATGATAGACTACATATGTCAAATAAACATTTATCGTGTGTGTGTATATATGCACATATATGTATAAAACATTGTGTGTGTATATAAGTGTGTACACACATATATACACATATTTATATGATGTTTCAGTCAATGATGAACAGCATATACCATAGTGATTTCATAAGATTATAATGCAGCACATACACAAATATGATATATGGCACTTGATATTGGCATAGCATATCAAGTAGGGATTGATGCTCAGTAATTGTGCTGGGACATTTTGTTTTCCATATTTTAAAAAGTATATAAATTTTTTAAAATATCTAGTTTGTGCATTTATACTCTCATGTTTGCACAGCAGTAAAACCTCCTAATGGTGCATTTCTCTAAGCATATCCCTGTTGTTAAGTGATGAATCACTTTACATATATATATAGAATAGAACAGAAGGTCTATAGATTAAAAGACACTGAGCATAGTTGAAGACAAGAGGGACTAAATAAAAATATACTAAATACGGCCAGGCACAATGGCTTACGCCTGTAATCACAGCACTTTGGGAGGCTGAGGTGAGGAGTTCGAGCCCAGGAGTTTGAGGCTACACTGAGCTATGATCACGCCACTGCACTCCAGCCTGGACAACCTAGAGAGACTTTGTCTCTACAAACACTTTTAAAAGTACTAAATATCATGAAATACCTCTCCAAGCCTTTACCCCTACTTGACTCCTAAGATACTGGCAGCCTTGCTTACATTATACTTTCTAGAGTGGTATAATATGGGGAATATGATTAACTCAAGAGAAAATAAAAAAAGATACAGATTTTAGACCTACAATTAAACAGCCCAATCAGATCATCCTGTAGTGAGGCTCAGATTTGGCAAGCTTCATACATACACAGTTTCTAGTCATTGCAGAGATCCACTCTGAAGTGTGAGCAGCAGTTAAAGATCATAGACATCTGACTCTCTATATAGACCTAAATAAATAGGAAAAGGCAACTTGAGGCCAGGCATGGTGGCTCAGGCCTGCAATCCCAATACTTTGGAAGGCCGAGGCGGGCTGATCACTTGAGACCAGAAGTTTGAGACCAGCCTGACCAACATGGTGAAACCCCATCTCTACTGAAAATACAAAAATTAGCTGGTCGTGGTAGTGGGCACTTGTAATCCCAGCTATTCAGGAGGTTGAGGCACGAGAATTGCTTGAACCCAGGAGGCAGAGGTTGCAGTGAGCCGAGATTGTGCCACTGCACTCCAGCCTGGATGACAGAATGAGACTCTGTCTCAAAAAGAAAAAAAAAGGAAAAGAAAAAGCGACTTGAATGAAATGGAGATAATACAGAGAGATACGAACTTGTAAAAATCATTAAGCATATCCTTAAAGAGATAAAAGATAATATTGTAGCCATGAACAAAAACAAGAAGCTGTAAAAAAGGAAAACATTCAAAGAAGTAGAAACAACACTTCGAAATAAACACATCATGGTGGGGAAAAGAAAAAAGAAAAACTGAAGAGTTGATAATAGGCCAGATGTGGTGCCTCATTCCTGTAATCCCAGCACTTGGGAGGCTAAGGTGGCGGATCACCTGAGGTCAGGAGATCGATAGCAGCCTGACCAACATGGTGAAACCCCATCTCTACTAAAAATACAAAAATCAGCCAGATGTGGTGGCCGACACCTGTAATTCCAGTTACTTGGGAGCCTGAGTCATGAGAATCGCTTGAACCTGGGAGGCAGAGGCTGCAGTGAGCCAAGATATGCATCATTGCACTCCAGTCTGGGTGACAAGAGTGAGACTCTGTCTCAAAAAAAAAAAAAAAAAAAAGAGGAGTTGATAAAGTTGAAATATTTCAGAAACTAGAGCAAATACAGAAAGAGATGTGGCCGGGCGCGGTGGCTCACACCTGTAATCCCAGCACTTTGTGAGGCCGAGGCGGGTGGATCACAAGGTCAGGAGATTGAGATCATCCTGGCTAACATGGTGAAACCCCGTCTCTACTAAAAATACAAAAAATTAGCTGGGCGCGATGGCTGGCGCCTGTAGTCCCAGCTACTTGGGAGGCTGAGGCAGGAGAATGGCGTGAAACCCGGGAGGCAGAGCTTGCAGTGAGCCATGATGGTGCCACTGTACTCCAGCCTGGGAGACAGAGCGAAACTCTGTCTAAAAAAAAAAAAAAAAAAAACAAATAGAGGATCAGTTCAGGACACCCTCTATCCAAGTAATAGGATTCCCAGAAAGAACAGAAAAATACTGGAGGATAATCATCAAAGAAATAATTTTTTAAAATCTCCCAGAACTGAAGGACGTCAGTTTCCAGATTGAAAAGGCCCATCAATCGCTTCTCGGCCTTTTGGCTAAGATCAAGTGTGAAAAGGCCCATCAAGTGGCTAACTCAATAGATGAAAAGAACCCACACCATGGCAAATTGCTGTAAAAACAGAACCCTGGGAACAAAGAGAAGATCCTAAGAGCTTCCTGCAAGAATGGGAAAAGGGTCACATACAAAGAAGCAGGGATTGGAATGGCATTAGATTTTTAAAGGCTAACATTGAACATTGAAAGACATGGAGGCTGGGTGCCATGGCACATGCCTATAATCCCAACACTCTGGGAGGCTGAGGTGGGCAGATCCCTTGAGCTCAGGAGTTTGAGACCAGCCTGGGCAACATAGTGAGACCCCATCTACAAAAAAAAAAAATTAAAAAATTAGCCAGGTGTAGGTACGTGCCTGTAGTCCAGCTACTCAGGAGGCTGAGGCAGGAGGGTTGCTTGAGCCCAGGGGATCAAGGCTGTAGTGAGCCATGATTGTGCCACTGCACTCCAGCCTGGGCTACAGAGTAAGACCCTGTCTCAAAAATAAAATAAGACAATGGAGCAATGCCTTAACTCCTGAGGAAGAATTATTTTCAACCTGGAATTCTATATCCAGCCAAAGTATCAACAGTGTGAGGAAAGATTAATAACTTTTTAAAAATAATTTCAACTTTTACTTTATTTTATTTGAGAGAAATCTTATTCTGTCACCCAGGCTGGGTGACATCATGGATCACTGCAGCCTTGACCCCCTAGTCTCAAGCAATCCTCTCACCTCAGCCTCCCGAGTAGCTGGGTCTACAGGCACGTACCACCATACCTGACTAATTTTTAAACTTTTTGTAGAGACAGTGTCTCTCTCTGTTACCTAGGCTGGTCTCAAACTCCTAGACTCAAGAGATCCTCCTGTCTTGGCCTCCCCAAGTGCTGGAATTACAGGCAAGAGACACCATGCCCAGCCCAACTTTTATTTTAGATTCGGAGGCGGGTTCCTGCTCAGGTTTGTTACATGGGTATATCACATGATATTGAGATTTGGGATACTGTTGAACCCATCACCCAGGAAGTGATTATAGTACCCACAATTAATTTTTCAATCCTTGCCCCCACCTCTCTCCCTCCTCTAATAGTCCCCAGTGTCTATCGTTAACCATATTTATGTTCGTGTACCCAATGTTTAGCTCCCATTTATAAGTTAGAACATGGAGTATTTGATTTTCTGCTCCTGCATTAATTCACTTATGATTATAGCCTCCAGTTGCATACATATTGCTGCAAAGGGCATGATTTCATTATTTCTTATGGGTGTGTAATAACATTTTAAAACATGCACAGCTTCAGTAAATTTACCTCTTATGCCAACTTTCTCAGGATGCTACTAGAGGGAGAGAACCATTCATCCAAATGAAGGAGTAAATGAAAAAAGAAGATATGGAATCTAAGAAACAAGGGATCCAGCTAAGGAACGAGGCAAAGGAATTCCCAAGATAATAATGAAGGGAGATCCCTGGAGAGCAATTTTGCAGCAATGACAGATAGAAGCAGAGCAGAGGGCTCCTTAAGAGATGCCTCTCAGAAGATAGAATAGATAGAACATGTGATGCATTCGAAAGCCTGCATAGGGAAATTCAGACAATTGAAGGAGTGTTTGAGGTTGACTTACTGATAACTACATAGCAAACTAGGCAATATAATAATAATAATTGTAAGGATAAAATGTCGTAAGAAATAAACAGTAACTATAGTAAACTACATGGCTTAGCTGTGAAGAGCATTTCCAAATCCTAATAAGCACTGAGTAATTTTATTACCTATTAGGAGGATGGAAGATGGGAAGGGTATCTGTATGGCAGGGGAGTAGGGAGTGGGATGAAAGTTAAATCCTGGCTGGGCGTGGTGGCTCACACCTTGTAATCCCGGCACTTTGGGAGACCATGGTGGGCAGATTATTTGAGGTCAGGAGTTTGAGACCAGCCTGGCTAACATGGTGACACCCTTTCTCTACTAAAAATACAAAAATTAGCCAGGCGTGGTAGCTCATGCCTGTAATCCCAGCTACTCAGCAGGCTGAGGCAAGAGAATCGCTTGAACCCTGGAGGCGGAGGTTGCAGTGAGCTAAGATCGTGCCGCTGCATTCCAGCCTGGGCAACAAGAGAGAAACTCTGTCTCAAAAAAGAAAAAAAAGAAAGTTAAATCCTTAATCTTACATAGTGTGGGAAATCAATAGAAAATGCCTAAAATTTAAATACCAAGAAATAGCAATATAAGCATGTTATATGGAGATTAGGAGGTAAATACCAAAATAAACAGCTAAATAAATAATTATAGTTGTTTCTGGGAAGTAGGACCAGGATGGGAGAACTATTCATGTTCATAATCTTGTGGAACTGTTTGCCTCTTTAATCTCTGTGCATCTGTTACTTTGATTAGAAATAAAACTGGGCTGGATGTGGTGGCTCACACCTATAATCCCAGCACTTTGGAATACTGAGGTGGAAGAATTGCTTTGAGCCTAGGAGTTTGAGACCAACCTGGGCAACAAGGTGAGACCTTGTCTCTACAAAAAGTAAAATTAGCCAGGTGTGGTGCACGCCTGTGGTCTCAGCTCCTTGAGACTGAGGTGGGAGAATCGCTTGAGACCAGGAGATGGAGGCTGTAGTGAGCCCTGATTGTACCACTGCACTCTAGCCTGAGTGACAGAATAAGACCCTGTCTCAAAAAATAATAATAAAAGTAAAACTAAATAAAACTAGTTTTAAAAAGTCATTTGTGGGCCGGGCGCGGTGGCTCAAGCCTGTAATCCCAGCACTTTGGGAGGCCGAGACGGGCGGATCACGAGGTCAGGAGTTCGAGACCATCCTGGCTAACACGGTGAAACCCCGTCTCTACTAAAAAATACGAAAAACTAGCCGGGCGAGGTGGCAGGCGCCTGTAGTCCCGGCTACTCGGGAGGCTGAGGCAGGAGAATGGCGTAAAAACCCGGGAGGCGGAGCTTGCAGTGAGCTGAGATCCGGCCACTGCACTCCAGCCTGGGCGACACAGCGAGACTCCGTCTCAAAAAAAAAAAAAAAAAAAAAAAAAAAAAAAGTCATTTGTGGCAGCACCTTGGGTTCACAGAGCAGAATGCTAGAGGCGAAGCTATAGAGATGGGCAAGAGCCACGTGTTACAGGCTTTTGAATGCCAGCTGCTAAAATGTTTAGATTTCATTCTCTAAGAGCAGGGCAGAGTTCCCTGCTATTGTAGATGTTAGGATTCGGCACTCTCTAAGGGCAGTGCAATGCCCATAAAGGCTCTTGAACAGGGAGAGACAGGTTCAGACTTGTGCTTAGGGAAGGTAACAGTGCATCTGAGCTGGAACGGACCCTTGAGATTACCCTGTAAGTCAAATTTACTTCCAGTACAGACAGGTAGACTGGTGTGTACAGGGGAGAAGGCCTGAATGCCCGGCCAGTGGGATTCTGATCATTCTAAGCTCTGGCCAACCCTTTCCCCTCTCGGCGGCTGCTACCAATGCCCTGAAGAGACTAGGGAACCAGGTTACCTCTCTTTATTCCCCAGCTCCTGCCTCCTTTTGGCCCAATCTACTTCCTGATTAACACCCTATCTGGCTATTCTTTGTTTCTATGTCTTTCTGGTGAATCTGAGCAGGCTCAATAGTCAGTACCCTGTGGCTGGGCATGGTGGCTTATGCTTATAATCCCAGCAGTTTGGGAGGCTGAGGCGGGCAGATCACCTAAGGTCAAGAGTTTGAGACCAGCCTGACCAACATGGTGAAATCCGTCTCTACTAAAAATATAAAATTAGCTGGGCATGGTGGTGCATGCCTGTAATCACAGCTAATTGGGAGGCTGAGGCAGGAGAATCGCTTGAACCCAGGAGGCGGAGGTTGCAGTGAGTTGAGATCATGCCATTGCACTCCATCCTGGACAACAAGAGCGAAACTCCATCTCAAAAAAAAAAAAAAAAAAAAAAAAAAAAAGGTACCCTAAATATGAAGTTCAAAGCTTAGTAGAACTGGATTTTAATACTTAACATTTACTGAGACCTTCCTCTGTGCTAGGTACTGTGCTGAATACTTAATAGACAGCATTTCAGAATCCTCACAGCTACCCTGTGAGGTAAGTGATTTAATCCTGTTTTGCAAAGAGTCTGAGGCTCAAAGAAGATATGGCTAATCAGTGGTAGAGCTGAAATTTTAGGCAGCAGTCTGTCTGCTTCTGAAGCCCACACTGCAAGCCATTATAATTCCATCCGTCTTCAAGTGAAACATAGTTGGCTGAACCACAAGGTAGTGGCCTGTAGAAATGCTGGGGAAACCCACGCCCCAGAACTGGTACTAATTCCTTCTCCCACTCCCCCAGGCTTACCTGCGAGCCATCGATGTGAAGATCCTGCAGCAGCTGGTGACCTTGAATGAGGGCATCGAGGCAGTGCGCTGGCTGTTAGAGGAGCGGGGCACGTTGACCAGTCATTGCAGCAGCCTCACCAGCAGTCAATATAGCCTGACAGGCGGGAGCCCAGGCCGCTCAAGGCGAGGCAGCTGGGACAGCCTGCCAGACACCAGCACCACCGACCGGCTGGACAGTGTCTCTATTGGCAGCTACCTGGACACAGTGGCCCCCAGCGAGCTGGATGAACAGGGCCCACCTGGGGTTCCACGTTCCGAGATGGACTGGGCAAAAGTTATAGCTGGTGGAGAGAGGGCCAGGACTGAGGTGGATGCGACAGCCACCAGGCTAGGGAGCTTGAGGGCTGTGTGGAAGCTCCCAGGGGAGAGGCTTCAAGGTGGACCACCTGAGTCACCAGAGGATGAGAGTGCCAAGCTGGGCTTCGAGGCCCACTGGTTCTGGGAGCAGTGCCAGGATGATGTGACCTTCTTGTAACAACTTTTCCACCCTTTTGTAATCCTGTGGCTCTTTTATCCGTTAGCTGTGGTCTCCCCTAAAATTGATTCTCCCTCAGTCTGAGACTAGGAAGAGGCTGCACTGAAATCAGTTACCATAGAAACCTGGCTCATCATTTCTCTGGTCCCTAGGGAGTCTCTGCCTTTATCCGTCAATTATTGGGTCCCTAGAGCTAGCTTGCTTGCTCTTTCTTTCTTTCTTCCTTTCTTCTTCCTTTTTTTTTTTCTTTTTTTGGGACAGGGTCTTATGCTGTCACCCAAGCTGGAGAGCAGTGGCATGATCACAGCTCACTGCAGCCTTGACCTCCTGGGCTCAAGCAATCCTCCTATCTCAGCCTCCCCCATAGTTAGGACTACAGGCATCCACCACCATGCCCGGCTAATTCAAAAAAATTTTTTTGTAGAGATAGGGTTTCCCTGTGTTGCCCAGGCTGGTCTCAAACTCATGGGCTCAAGGGATCCTCCTGCCTCAGCCTCCCAAAGTGCTGGGATTGTGCCCAGCCCCTAGAGATATTTCTACAGAGATATTGACTCTAAAGGATTGACCTATGGCTTTTGGTGTGAAGTATCTCTCACTGCTCGCCCCAGCTAAGTAAGGGTTTAAGGAATTTAGGACTCCCTGGAGTTAACAGATGAAGAGATGGGGGTATAATTACTTCACCCAAAGTCTAGAAGCCTTGACCCTTCCCTTGGCCAAGATGGAGGATTGAGGAGGGACATGGACCTTCAGGACTAACCCTCTATGGATTGGCCCTCCCAGAAGCATTTGGGCTGGTAGACCCACCCCTTCCTACCTGCTGAGTGATGTCATTTCCTGCCAGGATGGGTAGTTGTTTGTACGGGTCCTTGGATGGTGGTAGGTCATATAGGGGTATCTGAGCCCCTGCTGCTAAGTGAGATCACATTATTTATCGTCCATGCCATTACTTCTTGTGAACAGGAACATGTCACCCCTCCTGGCAGGAAAGCTTCTCATTGTCATGTTTGTGCTTCTTTTCAGAAGGTTCTTACTTTTTAAATAGAGTGTTCTCATTTTATCCTAGGGGATCTCACTTCCTTTGTGGCTCCATCCCTGCATCCCTGTCTGGGCCAGCACTCCTGACTCTGCTTTTAGGGAAAGAAGCTTTCAGGGGCCTCCATTTATTGCTCTCAAGTTTGTTTGGCTTACCCTGCCATGGTCCCCTGTCTTACCCTGTCCCTGTGTTGCCCCCATTCCTGTATTCCATTTTTCTGTTTTGTTTTGTTCTTTTTTTGAGACAGGGTGACAAGGTCTCCCTCTGTTGCCCAGGCTGGAGTGCAGTAGTGCTCACAGCAGGCTCGACCTCCTGGACTCAAATGATCCTCCTTCCTTAGCCTCCCAAGGAGCTAAGACTACAGGCTTGTATCACCATGCCTGGCTAATTTTTGTATTTTTTTCCAGAGACAGGGTTTCACCATGTTGCCTAGAGTGGACTTGAACTCCTGGGCTCAAGCAGTCCTTCCGCTTCAGCCTTTTAAAGTACTGAGATTACAGGCATGAGCTGCTGTGTCTGGCCCTATTCCTGTATTCTGACTCCGTATCTCCCTGCCAGGAGGTTCAGTTTCTGTGTGTCCGTGCCTTTTCAGTTTCTCCAGGCCTTTTATATGCAGATTAGTCCTGGCCTCTCTGCCTGTGTTGATGGAGCCAGGGAGACAGAAGCTCAAGGTCTTAGAGCTCTGGGGGTGTACCAGAATCTTGGATGGTGGAGGTGTCATCCTCTCTGACTTTGTGACTGCCCTTCCCCCACCCTGTCCCCAGCCTTCCACCATTTGGTCACAAGGATGCCTGCCTGAGGTCGGGACACAAGGAATCTCCTTGTCTGGGCTACAGCGTGGGGGCGTGGCAGGGAAAGACAGAAGCTCTTTGGTTCCTGGGCCCCATCCTGGAAAGGGAGAGGGAGCAAGGGAAAGGCCTGTTTACTTCCTCCCTTAGAGCAAGCCCTGACTCCTGGAACCTGAGGAGGGAGCAGAGTCTGGGTCTCTGAACCTGGGTCCCAGAGCCCTACCGAATTACAAATTACATCATAGAAGAAATTCAGGGAAGTTGCCAACCTGGGGCTCAGAGAGGGGACGGTCCCAGAGAGGGGGACAAGAGCTGTGGCTGGTGTCAGAGAATGAATTCTTAGAGATTAACCCTTTAAACTCTGGGTAACTGCTCCATATGTTAGTCCCTGCCTTTCCTGGGCCTTGAAACTGGGATACTAGAGGGAAAAAAAGGGAAAAAGATGTCAGATGACTTTGACTGTTCACTGCGTCCTCCTGCAAAAGAGGCATCCTCCTCAAATCCTGGAATAACTCCTGCCATTTCTCTATTTTGTATTCTGTGTTGGGGAAGGGAAGGAAGCCAAACTGATCATCTCTGCTTCCCTAAATTCCTCAAGTCTTGTTTTGAAACTCCCACCCCGGTCCTTCTGGAGCAATATTCAGTCCATGGCTTGTCCCTAAATACCCTCTCTTCCCCTACCACCCCCTCAAATGATTGAAATCTCCAAAGTATATTATCGGCCTCTTCCACTGCTCACAAGACCTCTCCATACCTCTCCTCTGGTCTTGGGACTCCTGGCTTCCCCTCAGACTGGGAATTCAAATCTCCTATTCCAGTCCCTGCTCTGTTGTCATTTTGTAGTGTGCCCTCAGTTAATTACCCTTCCTGTTTGTGTGTGTGTGTGTGTGTGGTTTTGTTTTGCTTTGTTTTGTTTTGAGATGGAGTCTCGCTCTGTCATCCAGGCCGGAGTGCAGTGACGTGATCTCGGCTCACTGCAACCTCTGCCTTCTGGGTTCAAGCAATTCTCCTGTCTCAGCCTCCTACATGGCTGATATTACAGATGTGCACCACCATGCCTGGCTAATTTTTGTGTTTTTAGTAGAGACGGGGTTTTGCCATGTTGACCAGGTTGGTCTTGAACTCCTGATCTCAAGTGATCCACCCATCTCAGCCTTCAAAAGTGCTGGGAGTACAGGTGTGAGCCACCTGCCTGGCCTGTTGTTTTATTTTTAAGACAGGGTCTCACTGTCACCCAGGCGGGAGTTCAGTGGTGCGATCTCAGGTCACTGCAGCCTGCGCCTACTGGGCTGAAGTGATCCGCCTTATCCTCCTAAGTAGCTGCAACTACAGGCACGCTTCACTGTGCCTGGGTTACTTTTTGTATTTTTTCTAGAGACAGTTTTGTCATGTTGCCTAGGCTGATCTCAAACTCCTGGGCTCAAACAATCCTCCCACCTCAGCGTCCCAAAGTGCTGGGATTACAGGCCTGAGCCACCAGGCCTGGCCTTTATGTCTTCTTTTTTCTCTTCAGCAACATATTCATGGAATCATACCCTTCTTGGAAGCCATTGTATAGTATTCCCGTTTGAGGTTCACTTGTTCAGGCTACACACTTATGAGCTGAAGAGGTTGCCCGCCCTCTTGTGGCCATTATGCACCACTGCTGGAGTTGCTGGATGGAACCTCCAAGCTCAAATAAAACACGGCCTTCTCAGTGCGCAGAAAGGCTAGTGAGTCAGACCTAGAGAGGGCATAGACTTGCCCAGCATCACCCATTGTAAAGTTGTGGCGACACCCAGGTCAGAAAACCCAGATCACAAGCCCACATGCCCACAGCTCCATCACTTGGCCAACTATTCCCAGTCAACACCACTGAAGCCCAAAGGGACTGAAAGCAATTTTGCCCCTGTTAAAATGTTTGCATTCTCATCCCTTCCTAAAGAGGCAGCTTAGTCTTTAGAGGAAGAGCTTCAGGCTCTGAGGAAAGAAAACTCTGGGCCTGGACCAGGTGAAGGGGTGAAGGATGCACTAGTCTGGATCACAGATAGGAGGAAAAATCAGTCCTGGACCCACCATTTTCCTGGGAAGGACATCATAGGAACAGAGCTCAGCATTTCAGACCTGGGGGTTAGAAGCAGAGGTGGGGGTGGGGCGCTGTGAAATTAGGAAACTTAGATGGGTCTTGCAGAAATAGGTGTGGCTCCACAGGTCAGGGAATTACAGGTCAATTGGATAGGCACCTGAGAGTGTTGTGGGGCTGGAAAGCTGGGGTGAGTGAGGCTGCCTGGGTATTCCGCTTAGGTCTAGGCATCCTGGCTGAATACCTTAGATTTCAGTTCACCACCAGAGAAGCCCGGAAACTCCAGTAAACACATATCTTTGGTCCCTTCTACCTACCTCTAGATTGGCTGGTTGAGGCTCAGCTTCTCTCTAACTAGACTTCTGGCTTATAGGGTGCAGCTGCTTGGGAGCACAAAGAAGGAGAAGGTAAGAAAAAGGAGAGAAATGCAGAGAGAGGAGAGGATGAGATGACGGTGTGGAAAATATCGGAGGGTGCGTACTGCCCTCAAGTGCACTGGGGGCTTTTGTCCAGGATCAGAGTAAAGACAAAGACGAGGCTGCTCATGGAAGCTGCAGAAACAGTGCCTGTGGGAATAAGGGGTGTGAGATACGAGACCATGGGAGTGGGCAATGTAAAGACCTGCATTTATTTATTTTATTTATTTTTTTATTTTGAGACAGGGTCTTACTCTGTCGCCCAGACTGGAGCACAGTGGCATGATCTCGGCTCACCGCAACCTCCACCTACCAGGCTCAAGTGATTCTCCTGCCTCAGCCTCCTGAGTAGCTGGGACTACAGGCGCACGCCACTACCACCCAGCTAATTTTTGTATTTCTAGTAGAGATGGGGTTTCACCATGTTGGCGAGGCTGGTCTCGAACTCCTAACCTCAAGTGATCCACCCGCCTCTGTCTCCCAAAGTGCTAGGATTACATGCTTGAGCCACCATGCCCGGCCAAGGCCTGCATTTAGGATGGAGGCATTGAGGTTGAGCACTGAGCTAACTGGAAGCTCAGTGACAGCTTCAGTGAGAAATGCTTGACAGTTATAGCAGACACAAGCTCACTGTGTGTATGGTGCCAGGCACACACTGGGTGTTCAGTGACACCTGTTCAGTGACTGGAAGAATGAATATGTGTAAGCCCACAAGGAGATGTGACTTAAAAAAAAACTTGGTCATTTACAAATTAGGTAATTGAAAATATTTTTAAATTGACTTTTTAGCAATCCTATAAACAGTGCGTTGTTAACAATAGTGTTACTTACAAATTTGCTCAAGGTCAGTTAAGTAACAAAAGAGCTATAATAACCTAGATCAACCTGACTGCAGGGGCTTCCAGGAAGTCTTCTCTGATTCCCTACCCGTGCCACACACTCATTTAGACCCTACTCTCCTAGGAGAACAGATTAGTGCTGCCCAGAAGCTGGGGCAGGACATTAGTTTCCTACTGTCACTGTAATGAATTACCACAAAGTGGCTTAAAAAACAAAATTATTATGTTACAGTTCAGAAGTCTGAAATCAGCTTCACCAGGCTAAAGTCAAAGTGTTGACAGGTCTACACGCCTTCCGTGGGCTGCAGGGGAGAATGTTTCCTCGCCTTTTCCAGCTTCTAGATGCTGCTTGCAGTGCTTGATTCGTGGTTCTTTTACCATCTTCAAAGCCAGCAGCAGAGCATCTTCTCTTCTCTCTAACCTCTGTTTCCATCCCTACATCTCTCTAATTCTACTGCCTCCCACTTGTAAGGATTACATTGGGTCTACTGGGATAATCCAGTATCATCTTCTCGTGGCAAGATCCTTAATTAAATCCTGTCTTCAAAGTCCCTTTTACCATTTAAGACAAAATGTTCAAAGGTTAAGCAGGTGGTGGTGCGTGTCTGTAGTCCCAGCTACTCGGTGCTGAAGCTGGAGGATCACTTGAGCCCAGGAGTTCAGGCCAGCCTGGGCAACATAGTGAGACCCCTTGTCTTACAAGAAAATTTATATTTATCCACAGGTCCTGGGGATTAGGAATTGGCCATCTTTGGGAGAGAAGCTATTATTTAGCCTGACACAGGCAGGGTGGAAAGTGGGCAGGAGGATGCACCCAGGCCCAGAATGAACCTCTGTGCTTTGTCCAGCCTCGCCTAGCCTGGAATGAGAGGTGGTACCAAGGCAGAGGTGGCAGGTCCAGACCCCATGTTTAGAGAATGTCAAGTGCCTCCTGTACCATAACCACCAGGGAGAGCCAAAGGTGAAAATTAGGCTTGGGAGAAAGTCTCAGTTTAGGAATCTTTTTAGACCTGAGACCTTCCTGGTAACCATAGTGGAGGATTCCTTGACACTGTCTCCTCTCCGGAACCATTCTGTGCTCCTATTCCCCAAGGCTGAAGATAATTATATTCCCAGTGAGCTAACCTGGGTTCTCTCTGGAAAGGGCAGATTAGATAGATTAGTTGTCTTCTTTTTAAATTGTTATTTGTAATTCTTTAATAGTTATACCATGCTTCTCATAGCATAGTGAATTCCATCACCAGGCCCCTTTCTTACTTTATTTTCTTTTTTACTTTATTTTCTTTTTTAAAAACATTTTAAGCTGGGTGCAGTGGCTCATGCCTGTAATCCCAGCACTTTGGGAGGTCGAGGCAGGTGGATCACGAGCTCAGGAGTTCAAGACCAGCTTGACCAATATGGTGAAACCCCATCTCTACTAAAAATACAAAAATTAGCTGGGCATGGTGGCGCACGCCTGTAGTCCCAGCTACTCAGGAGGCTGAGGCAGGAGAATGGCTTGAAACCAGAAGGCAGAGGTTGCGGTGAACCTAACGTGCCACTGCACTCCAGCCTGGGCAACAGAGCGAGACTCCGTGTCAAAAACATAATTTTTTTTTTTTTTAAGAGACTGGGTCTCACTGTCACCCAGGCTGGAGTACAATGATGCGATCTTGGCTCACTATAACTTTGACCTCCTAGGCTCAAGCAGTCCTCCCACATCAGCCTTCTGAGTAGGACTACAGGTACACACGAGCATGTCCAGCTAATTAAAAATTTTTTTTCGTAGAGATGGGGTCTCACTGTGTTGCCCAGCCTGGTCTTGAACTCCTGGCCTTCAGAAGTCCTCCTGCGTCAACCTCCCATATTGCTGGGATTACAGGTGTGAGCCACCATGCCTGGCTTCTTCTTTTGATCCCTCCTCCCTATTCTCATTCCTCTCCCTGTGTCAGTATATGTTTGGATATGTATGTATCTTTGAAAATATATGTAATTATGTGCCTATATGTTTTAATATATATAAATGGTATACTTTTATGGTAAGCCAACTTCTGTAATGAATTGCTCCCATATTTCAGTGATTTAACACCACAGATTTATTTTTCACTTATTCTACATGGCACGGGTGTTTCTGGTTGGACAGCTCTCCTCCACTGTCCACTCCAGCTCCCATGCTTCTTTTGTTTTCAGATGGTGATAGCCTCATCCCAGCATCATAAAGTTTCCTGTCAACTTTTCACCAAGTTGTTTTACTATCCATTGATTATTGTTTTATGAATTGCTTATTTCACTGGGGATTACAGAATGGTGATTTTCTAAGGCTATTAATTTTTCCTCATTTATTAGTTCTAATTCTGTACCGAAAACCTTTTTTCACATCCTCTAGGACCATTTGATTACTCTGAAATAAAGTTCATACCAAAATGGCAAGATAAATGCTTAAATCTCTTCCCTTATCATTTTCAAAGTAGTTATGTCCTAACAATTTCCAATGGTGTTCAATGATTTTTTTTGTTTCACTCTCTCTTTTAAATGATCTCAAACAACCTGTAGTTCTTATACATTTAATGTTGTTTAATCATTTGCCATTATTTTTTGCTTTACATTATATAAAGTATCAAGCATATACAAAAGTAGAGAAAATCGTGTAATGATTTCCCAGGGACCTATCACTCAGCTTCAATAATTATCAATTCACGGCCAATCTTGGTCGATTTATTCCCTCAACTACTTGCCCCCTAACCAAGATTCTTTTGAAGCAAAACCGGTATCATACCAATTTACTCTGTAAATGTTTTAGCATGTATCTCTAAAAGACAAGGATTTTTATTACCATTATTGCACCTAAAAAGTTAATAAATTGTCAGTATAATAAAATATAGTCGGTGTTTAATTTTCCCATAGACTTCATTTTTAAAAGTTTTGGTCCCAGGGTTATGCTGGCCTCCTAAAAAGAGTGAAGTAGTGTTTCCTCCTCCTTTGCTTTATCTTTATGTAAGGTAGGTAGTAGTATTTAGTATTTGACATAATTTACTTAGTGAAATCATCTGGGCCTAGAGTTTTCTTTATGGGGACGTTTTTTGTTTTTTTGAGGCAGGATCTCACACTGATGCCCAAGCTGGAGTGCAGTGACACGATCATGGCTCACTGCAGCCTTGACCTCCCCAGGCTCAGGTGATCCCCCGACCTCAGCTTCCTGAGTAGCTGGGACTACAGGTGTGCTACCATGCCTGGCTAATTTTTGTACTTTTTTTGTAGAGCCAGGGTTTTGCCACGTGGCCCAGACTGGTATGAGGATGTTTTTGGTAACAGGTTCCTTTAGTAGATATAAGGCTATTTAGACTTTTACTTTCATTTTGAGTTAGTTTTGGTAAGTTGTTTTTTTTTTCTCCAAAACATTTGTCTATTTTATCTAAATTGTCGATGTTATTGGCATAATGTTGTTCATAACATTTCCGGCCAGGTGTGGTGGCTTATGCCTGTAATCCCAAAACTTTGGGAGGCCGAGGCAGGAGGATCTTTTGAGCTCAGGAGTTCAAGACCAGCGTGGGCAACTGAGTGAGACCTCATTCTTACAAAAAATCAAAAAATTAAGCCGGACATGGTTGCTCATGCCTGTAATCCCAGCACTTTGGGAGGCCAAGGTGGGCAAATCACAAGGTCAAGAGATCGAGACCATCCTGGCCAACAGAGTGAAACCCCGTCTCTACTAAAAATACAAAAATTAGCTGGGCGTGGTGGCGTGTGCCTGTAGTCCCAGCTACTCAGGAGGCTGAGGCAGGAGAATCTTTTGAACCCAGGAGGTGGAGGTTGCAGTGAGCCAGGATCTTGCCACTGCACTCCAGCCTGGCGATAGAGCCAGACTTCGTCTCAAAAAAAAAGAAAAAAAAGAAAAATTAGCCGGGAGTGGTGGCAGGTACCAGTAATCCCAGCTGCTGAGGCAGGAGAATCGCTTGAGCCTAGGAGGCAGAGGTTGCAGGGAGGCAGAGGTTGCAGTGAGCCAAGATCGTACCACCACACTCCAGCCTAGGCTACAGAGTGAGATCCTGTATCAAAAAAAAAAAAAACAACAACAAAGAAAAACCATAAAATTTTCTTGTTTTTTGTTTTTGTTTTTGTTTTTGAGACACGGTCTCCACTCTGTCGCCCAGGCTGGAGTGCAGTGGTGTGATCTTGGCTCACCGCAACCTCTGCCTCCTGGGTTTGAGCGATTCTCCTACCTCAGCCTCCTGGGTAGCTGGATTACAGGTGCATGCCAACATGCCTGCCTAATTTTTTTGTTTGTTTGTTTGTTTTGTGGTTTTAGTAGAGATGGGGTTTCACCATGTTGGCCAGGCTATTCTCAAACTCCTGATCTCTAGCAATCTGCCTGCCTTGACCTCCAAAGTGCTGGGATTACAGGCATGAGCCACCGTGCCCAGCCTCTTAATTTCTTACAATTTGTTTGTTGAAGATTCTGGGCTATCTGACTAACAGAATTTACTGCAGTCTGGATTTTGCTGATTACATACTTATGATGCAGTTCTAAATGTTCTGTGTCCTTGCTATGTCCTGCAAATTAGTAGCTGGATCCAGAGGCTGGATTAAACTCTGATTTGATCACTTCGGTAAGACATTAGAAGGCATATGAATCAGTGGGCGCAGTGGCTCATACCTGTAATCCCAGCATTTTGGGAGGCCGAAGCAGGTGAATCACCTGAGGTCAGGAGTTCGAGACCAGCCTGCCAAACATGGCAAAACACCGTCTCAAATAAAAATACAAAAATTACCCAGGTGTGGTAGCAGATTCCTGTAATCCTAGCTACTGGGAGGCTGAGGCATGAGAATCACTGAACCTGGGAGGTGGAGGTTGCAATGAGCCATGATCATACCATTGGACTTCAGCCTGGGTGACAGAGTGAGATTCCATCTCAAAAAAAAAAAAAAGAAAGAAAAAGAGAAGGCATATAAATCTAGTTTCTCTATGCTTGTGATTTTTTCAAGTGTTGCCTGTATTAATTCATTGGAGATTGCAAAATGGTGTCTTAATTCTATAATTTTATTTTATTTTATTTATTTATTTTGAGACAGGATCTTGCTCTGTCACCCAAGCTTGAGTGCAGTGGTCGGCTCACTGCAGCCTCCACCTCCAGGGTTCAGGCGATCCTCCTACTTCAGCCTCCTGAGTAGCTGGGACCACAGGCGCAAGTCACCACACCCAGCTAATTTTTTTTTTTTTTTCTTTTGTAGAGATGGGGTTTTGCCACGTTAGCCAGGCTGGTCTTAAACTTCTGAGCTCAAGGCGATCTTCCTGCCTCGGCCTCCCAAAGTGCTGGGATGACAGGCGTGAGCCACTGCACCCAGCCCTAGTCTTCATTTCTACAATGATTTTTTCTTGTATATCCAGTTCTTTCCTCATTCCTTTCAGAATTAGTTCTGTCATCTCGTTTCTGAGTTTTTCTAATTCTGATGTATGTTCTTTCATGTATCATATCATTTTTTTGGTGTCCTTTAGCTTGTTTGTAGTTTTGATATGTTTTGTGGCACATCTTTTTGGTGCACTTTCATTGTCTGTAGTAATGTTATTCTTCTGGTTCTTTTATTTTTTAAGAAGGCTGGAGTACAGTGGCGTGATCACAGCTCACTGCAGTCTCGACCTCCTGGGTTCAAGTGATCTTCCCACCTCAGCCTCTTGAGTAGCTGGACCACAGGCATGTGTCACAGGCATGTCACCACACCCAACTAATTTTTGTATTTTTAGTAGAGACAGAGTTTCACCATGCTGGCCAGGATGGTCTTGATCTCTTGACCTCGTGATCCACCCGCCTCGGCCTCCCAAAGTGCTGGGATTATAGGCGTGAGCCACCACGCCCAACCCTTTTTTTTTTTTTTTGTAGACAGTCTCGCTCTATTGCCCAGGTTGGAGTGTGGTGGCACGATCTCAGCTCACTGCAACTTCTGCCTCCCGGGTTCAAGCGATTCTCCTGCCTCAGCCTCCCAAGTACCTGGGAGCCAAGTAGCCGCCACGCCCGACTAATTTTTGTATTTTTAGTAGAGACGGGGTTTCACCATGTTGGCCAGGCGGGTCTCGAACTCCTGACCTCAAGTGATTCGCTTGCCTATGCATCCCAAAGTGCTGGGATTACAGGCATGAGACACTGTACCCAGCCTTGACTTTGCTACTTTTCTATTGCTCATTTTATGTGAAATTAGTTTTTTTGAACTGAAAGAATGAGGTGAGGTTCAGGAGAGTTTTTATAACATTATAGAGCTCCCTCATCTGTTGTTGCCTGTGGCACCCTTCTGCAATTTTCTGGCTCTGTTCCCCTCGTCCATGTCGGTCTTTAGCTCCTCATTTTTCCTCTGTTGTCCTCATCCTACTACATATTGATTCCACTCAGAGCTATTTTCTTTCTTATTTTTATTTTTTGATTAAGTGTCTCATTCTGTCACCCAGGCTGAAGTGCAAGTAGCAGTATCTCTGCTCACTGCAGCCTCACCTTCTGGGCTCAAGTGATCCTCCCACCTCAGCCTCCTGAGTAGCCAGGACCACAGGCGTGTGCCACCACACCCAGTTTTTTTAATTTTCGTAGAGACGGGGTCTTGCTATGTTGCCTGGGCTAGTCTCAAACTCCAGGGCTCAAGTGATCCTTCTGTCTTGGCCTCCCAAAGTGCTGGGATTATAGGCAGGAGCCACTGTGCACATCCTCTCTCCCAGGAATTTATCCTCAGTGTGGGGCATGGTCATAGAAGGAAGCCCTCGTGGGTCAGTTTTGACAGTTTATAGGGAACCAGACCTGTTCCTGCCCTTTAGTCCTTCCCACTGTGGGCTCCTTTCACTCACCTGCTATTTCATTTCATTTTATTTTTTATTTATTTTATTATTATTATTTTTGAGATAGAGTCTCGCTCTGTCGCCCAGGCTGGAGTGCAGTGGCCCGATCTTGGCTTATTGCACCCTCTGCTTCCTGGGTTCATGCCATTCTCCTGCCTTAGCCTCCCGAGTAACTGGGACTATAGGTGCCCGCCACCACGCCTGGCTAATTTTTTGTATTTTTAGTAGAGACGGGGTTTCACCGTGTTAGCCAGGATGGTCTCAATCTCCTGACTTCGTGATCTGCCTACCTCAGCCTCCCAAAGTGCTGGGATTACAGGTGTGAGCCACCGCGTCCAGCCTCATTTTATTTTTAAAATTAATTAATTTATTATTTTATTTTATTTTACTTTGGAGACAGAGTATCACTCTGTTGCGCAGGCTAGGGTGCAATGGCGTGATCTTGGCTCACTGCAACTTCTGCCTCCTGGGTTCAAGCAATCCTCATGCCTCAACCTCCCAAGTAGATGAGATTACAGAGGTGTACCACCAAACCTGGCTATTTTTTAAAAATTTTTAGTAGAGATGGGATTTTCACTCTCTTGGCCAGGCTGGTCTTAAACTCCCGACCTCAGGTGATCCACCTGCTTTGGCTTCCCAAAGTGCTGGGATTACAGGCATGAGCCACCACACCTGGCCTGTTGTTTTTTTTCCCTTAACTATACATTTGCTGTCTTAGTTTTTATTTGGGAATTCAAAGAGATTGAAAAGCTGCTACCATAGCCATCATCTTCCCAGATCTCCTCCCTTTGTCCTTTGATGTCTGTAGGATCTATAGTGGCATCCTCTCATTCCTGATATATACTTTGTGCTTCTTCATTTTATTCTTGGTTAATCTTGCTAGGAGTGTATCTATTTTCTTAATCTTTTTAAAGGACCATCTATTGACTTTGTTAATTTTCTCAGTGTTTCTCTCTTTTTCCGTTTCATTGAATTTTACTTGATCTTTATTATTTTCTTCTTTCTACTTTGGTGTTTGTTTTGTTTGTTTGTTTGTTTTTGTTTTTCTTTTGTTTTGTTTTGAGGCAGAGTCTTGCTCTGTCACCCAGGCTGGAGTTTAGTGATGTAATCACAGCTGACTGCAGCCTCCACTTCTTGGGCTCAAGGGATCCTCTCACCTTAGCCTCCTTAGTAGCTCAGATTATAGGTATGCACCACCACTTTCAGCTAATTTTTTATTTTGTATGGACAGGGTCTTACTATGTTGCCCAGGCTGGTCTCAAACTCCTGGCCTCAAGTGATCCTTCTGCCTCAGCCTTCCAAAGTGCTGGGATTACAGACATGAGCCACCATGCCCAGCCTCCTTCCTTCTACTTTATATGTAATTTGCTCAGCTTCCTACAGCTTCTGCGTTTTATTTTTATTTTTTACATTTATTTATGTATTTATTTTTGGGACAGAGTCTCACTCTGTCGCCCAGGCTAGAGTGCAGTGGTGTGATCTCAGCTCACTGCAACCTCTGCCTCCTGGGTTCAAGCGATTCTCCTGCCTCAGCCTCCTGAGTAGCTGGGACTACAGGCGTGCCCCACCACAGCCAGTGAATTTTTGTATTTTTTTTAAAATTTTTATTTATTTATTTATGTTTTGAGACGTAGTCTCGCTCAGTCGCCCAGGCTGGAGTGCAGTGGTGCGATCTCAGCTCACTGCAAGCTCCGCCTTTCTCCTGCCTCAGCCTCCCAAGTAGCTGGGACTACAGGCGCCCGCCGCCACGCCCGGCTAATTTTTTGCATTTTCAGTAGAGATGGGGTTTCACTGTGTTAGCCAGGAAGATCTCCATCTCTTGACCTCGTGATCCACCCGCCTTGGCCTCCCAGAGTGCTGGGATTACAGGTGTGAGCCACTGCGCCTGGCCGAATTTTTGTATTTTTAGTAGAGACGGGGTATCACCATGTTGGCCAACCCGGTCTTGAACTCTTGACCTCAAATGATCCACCCACCTCAGCCTCCCAAAGTGCTGGGATTACAGATGTAAGGCACCTTGCCCGGATTATTTTATTTTATTATTTGAGAGAGGGTCTCACTCTGTCACCCAGGCTGGAGTGCAGCAGTGTGATCTTGGCTCACTGCAACCTCCGCCTCCTGGGTTCATGCGATCCTCCCACCTCAGCCTCCTGAGTAGCTGAGGGACCACAGGTGCATGTCACCATGCCTGACTAATTTTTGTATGCATATATATATACACACACACATACATATATATATGTGTATATACACACACATATATAATACACATATATATATGTTTGTTTGTTTGTTTTTGTAGAGACAGGGTTTTGCCATGTTGTCCAGACTGGTCTCAAACTCCTGGATTCAAGTGATCCACCTGCCTCAGCCTCCTAAAGTGCTGGGATTATAGGAGTGAGCCACTGTGCCTGGCCCTCCAGCTTCTTAAGGTAGAAACTTAGATCATTAGACAATTGATTTTAAGCCTCTATTCTCTTATAAGCTATAAATTTATCTCTAAGCATTCTTTATCTACACTGTATACATTTTTACTATTGTATTTTATTATTGCTCAGTTAAAAATGTCTTACGGCCAGGAGTGGTGTCTCATGCCTGTAATACCAGCACTTTGGGAGGCTAAAGCAGATGGCCACGAGTTCAAGACCAGCCTGGGCAACAAAGCAAGGCCTTGGCTCTACTAAAAAGTAAAATTAAATTTAAAAAATTATTGGCCGGGCGCGGTGGCTCACACTTGTAATCCCAGCACTTTGGGAGGCCCAGTCGGGAGGATCACGAGGTCAGGAGATTGAGACCATCCTGGCTAACATGGTGAAACCTTGTCTCTACTAAAAACACAAAAAAATTAGCTGGGCGTGGTGGCGGGCACTTGTAGTCCCAGCTACTCGGGAGGCTGAGGCAGGAGAATGGCATGAAACTGGGAGGCGGAGCTTGCAGTGAGCCAAGATGGCACCACTGCACTCCAGCCTGGGCGACAGAGTGAGACTCCGTCTCAAAAAAAAAAAAATTATTAATAGCAAAACATGGTGGTGCACACCTGTGGTCTCAACTATTCAGGAGGCTGAGGTGGGAGGATCACTTGAGTCCAGGAGTTGAAGGCTGCAGTAAGCTATGATCAAGCCACTGTACTCCACCCTGGGCAACAGAGCAAGACCCTGTCTCAAATTTTTTTTTTTTTTTTTTGAGACAGAGTTTTGCTCTTGTTGCCCAGGCTGGAGTGCAGTGGTGCAATCTCGGCTCACTACAACCTCCACTTCCCAAGTTCAAATGATTATCCTGCTTCAGCCTCCCAAGTAGCTGGGATTACAGGCATGCGCCACCATGCCTGGCTAATTTTTTTGCATTTAGTAGAGACAGGGTTTCATCATGTCGGCCAGGCTGGTCTCGAACTCCTGAACTCAGGTGATCCACCTGCCTCGGCTTCCCAAAATGCTGGGATTACAGGCATGAGCCATCACACCCAGCCTCAAATTTTTAAAAACACAAAAATAAAATAAAATTCTTATAATTTCCTTTGTTATTTCTTCTTTTCCTGTGGGTTAATTAGGAGTCTTTTTTTCTTTTTTTGAGTCAGGGTCTTGCTCTGTAGCCCAGAATGGAGTGCAGTGACATGATCACAGCTCACTGCAGTCTCAACCTCCTAGACTTAAGTGATCCTCCCACTTCAGCCTCCTGAGTAGCTAGTACTAAAGGCGTGTACCACCACTCCTAGCTAATTTTTTATTATTTGTAGAGACAGGGTCTCACCATGTTGCCCAGGCTGGTCTCAAACTCCTGGTCTCAAGAAATCCTCCTGCCTTAGCCTCCCAAAGTGCTGGGATTACAGACATGAGCCACTGCACCCAGCCTAGAAGTATACCATTTAACTACCAAATATTTCAGACTTTTCTAGAAAGTCTATTCTTACTGATTTCTCATGTAATTCAGAGAACATATTCTGTAAGTTGTTGATTTTTAAAAATTTATTGAGACATATTTTATAGCCCAGAATGTGGCCCATCTGGGGAATGTTGCTTACCCCGTTGAAAAGAACATCAATTCTTCAGTTGTTGGGTATTCTGCAAGTGTCAATTTGATCAAATGTTTGATAGTATTGTTCAAGTCTTCTATATATTTGCTGAATTTTTGTCAACTTGTTCTGTCAACAGATGAAACAAACAGAAAACAAGTAGCAAATGGAAGCCTTAAATCTAAACATGTCAATGATTACACTAAATGTAAGTGGAATAAACACTGCAGTTAAAAAACAGACTGTCAGACTGAAAAAAGAGCTAGATTCATGTGCTGTCTACAAGAGGGATTTTATTTTTAGTTTTAGTTTTTTGAGGCAGTGTCTCACTCTGTCACCCAGGCTAGAGTACAATGGTGCATTGATGGCTTACTGGTCTTCAACCTCCTGGGCTCAAGTGATCCTCCCACATCAGCCCCCCAACTAGCTGGGACTACAGGTGCACATCACCACACCTGGCTGATTTTTGTATTTTTTTAATAGAGATGGGGTTTCACCATGTTGCCCAGACTGGTCTTGAAATCCTGGGCTAAAGCAATCCACCTGCCTTGGCCTTGCAAAGTGTTGGGATTACAGGGATAAGCCACAATGCCTGGTCAAGAGATGAATTTTAAACACAAAAATACAAATACATTGAAAGTAGATGGTTGGGGCAAATACATCATGTAAACACTAATCAAAGGAATGTGGGAAATTAGTATTAGGCAAAATAAACTTCAAGAAAGGAGTATTACCAGAGAAAAAGAGGGACATTTTAAAATGATAAAAGGACCAATACATGAAAAATACTTAAAAATTTAAACTTTATGGACTGGGTACAGTGGGACACGCCTGTAATCCCAGCACTTTGAGAGGTCGAGGCAGGTGAATCACCTGAGATCAGGAGTTTGAGACCAGCCTGACCAACAGGGTGATACCCCATCTCTACCAAAAATACAAAATTAGGCCTGGCGCAGAGGCTCACACCTGTAATCCCAGCACTTTGGGAGGCCGAGGTGGGTGGATCACAAGGTCAGGAGTTTGAGACTAGCCTGGCCAACATGGTGAAACCCTGCCTCTAGTAAAAATACAAAAATTAGCTGGATGTGGTGGCAGGCACCTGTAATCCCAGCTACTTGGGAGGCTGAGGCAGAAGAATTGTTTGAACCCAGGAGGTGGAGGTTGCAGTGAGCCGAGATCATGCCATTGCACTCCAGCCGGGGTGACAAGGCCAGACTCCATCTCAAAAAAAAAAAAAAAATTTGCTGGGTATGGTGGCACATCCCTGTAATCCCAGCTACTCAGGAAGCCAGGCAGAGACAAGAGAATTGCTTGAACCAGGGAGGCGGAGGTTGCGGTGTGCTAAGATTGCACCATTGCACTCCAGCCTGGGTAACAAGAGTGAAATTTCGTCTCAAAAAAAAAAAAAATTAGCCAGGCATGGTGGCACACACCTGTAATCCCAGCTACTCAGGAGGCTAAGGCAGGAGAATTGCTTGAACTGGGGAGGCAAAGGTTGCAGTGAGCCGAGTTGCACCACTCTACTCCAGCCTGGGTGACAGAGCGAGACTGTCTCAAAAGAAAAGAAAAGAAAAGAAAAAGAGTAATACACCCAGGACTGGAGTTGGAGTTTTATTATTATTCAAGTCAGTCTCCCTGACCATTCGAGGATCAGAGTTTTTAAAGATAATTTGGCAGGTAGGGACTTGGGAAGTGGGAGTGATGATTGGTCAGGTTGGAGATGGAATCATAGGGGTCAAATTGAGGTTTTCTTACTGTGTTTTGCTCCTGGGTGGGATGGCAGCACTGGGTGAGCCAGATGACTGGTCTGGATGGCGTCAGCTGATCCATCCAGTGCAGGGGCTGCAAAATATCTCAGGTACTGATCTTAGGGTTTACAATAGTGATGTTATCCCCAGGAGCAATTTGGGGAGGTTCAGCCTCTTGGAGCCAGAGGTTGCACGATCCCTAAACCGTAATTTCTAATCTGGTAGCTAATTTGTTAGTCCTGTGTATTGCTCCATTTTCACACCGCTTATAAAGACCTACCCACCAATGGGAAATTTACAAAAGAAAGAGGTTTAATGGACTTATAGTTCCACGTGGCTGGAGGCCTCACAATTATGCTGGAAGGCAAGGAGGAGTGAGTCATGTTTTACATGAATGGCAGCAGGCAAAGAGAGAGAGTTTGTTCAAGGAAACTCCCCCATATAAAACCATCAGACCTCATGAGCCTTATTCACTATCACAGATCAGCATGGGAAAGACCTGCTCCCATGATTCAGTTACCTCCCATTGTGTCCCTTCCATAACATGTGGGAATTCAAGATGAGATTTGGGTGGGGACACAGCCAAACCATATTATCCCTCAAAGGCAGACTTATCCCCAGGCAGGAAGGGGGTCTTTTTGAGAAAAGGCTATTATCAATTTTGTTTCAGAGTCAAACAATGAATTGAAGTCCTTCACAAAGTTGGTTTGCCCAACACCCAGGAATGAACAAGGACAGATTAAAGGTTAGAAGGAAGATGGAATTGATTAGGTCTGATCTCTCTCACTGTCATAACTCCCTCAGTTATAATTTTTGCAAAGGCGGTTTCACTCTGGCCTAGTCCTTTGAGTTATTGCTCTCAGATGTACTATACCTACATATGTTATAAACACCAGAATATGGCTATAGTGTTTGTTTTAACATGTCATATGTCTTTTAAAGAGAATAATTTTTTTAAAGTCAGACTTTTATATTAACCAAAGAAGTTTCCTATTGCTGCTGTAACAAATTGACACAAATTAGTGGTGGAAAACAACACAAATGAATTTTGAGTTTTGGAGGTCAGAGGTCTAAGATATGTCTCATTAGGGTAAAATCAAGGTGCTGGCAGGGTTGTGTTCTTTTTTGGAGGCTTTAATGGATAATCCATTTCCTTCAATTTTCCAGGTGACACTGACTCCTCTGCCTCCCTCTTCCATTGATGAGGACCCTTGTGATTACACTGGACCCATCCAGATAAGCCAGGATAATCTCCCCATCAAAAAGTCAGACAATCGGCTGGGTGTGGTGGCTCATGCCTGCAATGCCAGCACTTTGGGAAGCTGAGGTGGGTGGATCACCTGAGGTCAGGAATTCGAGACCAGTCTGGCCAACATGGCAAAACACTGTCTCTACTAAATATACAAAAATTAGCCGGGCATGGTGGCATGTGCCTGTAAGTCCAGCTACTAGGGGGGCTGAGGCAGGAGGATCACTTGAACCTGGGAGGCGGAGGTTGCAGTGAGCCGAGATTGCACCACTGCACTCCAGCCTGGGCAACAGAGCAACACTCTGTCTCAAGAAAATAAAATAAAATGAAAGTCAGACAATTAACAGACTAATTCCATCTGCAGTATTAATTCTCCTTTGCTATGTAACCTATCACATTCCAGATTCTGGAGATTGAGGCATGACTTTTTTTTTTTTTTTTTTTTTCTGAGACGGAGTCTCACTCTGTCGCCCAGGCTGGAGTGCAATGGCCGGATCTCTGCTCACTGCATGCTCCGCCTCCCGGGTTTACGCTATTCTCCTGCCTCAGCCTCCCGAGTAGCTGGGACTACAGACGCCCGCCACCTCGCCCAGCTAGGTTTTTTTTTGTATTTTTTAGTAGAGACGAGGTTTCACCGTGTTAGCCAGGATGGTCTCGATCTCCTGACCTCGTGATCCGCCCATCTCGGCCTCCCAAAGTACTGGGATTACAGGCTTGAGCCACCGCGCCCGGCCAAGCTTTTTTTTTTTTTTTTTTTTTTTTGAGACAGGGTCTCTCTCTGTTGCCCAGGCTGGAGTGCAGTGGTGTGATCTTGGCTCACTGCAGGCTCAACCTCTGGGGCTCAAGTGATCCTCCTGCTGTAGCCTCCCAAGCAGCCAGGACTACAGGAACACGCCACGCCACCACACTTCCATAATTTTTGTTTATTTTTTGTAAAGATGAGGTCTCACTATGTTGCCCAGGGTGGTCTTGAACTCCTGGACTCATGCAATCCTCCTGCCTTGGCCTCCTAAAGTGCTGGGATTACAGGTGTGAGCCACCCAGCCTATCAACATCTTTTAGATGCTGTTATTCTGTCTGCCACATCCATATATTTACCATTTTTGGTGATCCTCATTCCTTCCTGTAGATTGTTGGGTGACATTTATTTTTATTTTTATGTATTTATTTTTTTAGACGGAGTCTCACTCTGTCACCCAGGCTAGAGTACAATGGGGCGGTCTCTGCTCACTGCAAACTCCACCTCCCAGGTTCAAGTGATTCTACCGCCTCAGCCTCCCAAGTAGCTGGGACTACAGGCGCATGCCACCACACCCAGCTAATTTTTGTATTTTTAGTAGAGACGGGGTTTCACTGTGTTGGCCAGGCTTGTCTCGAACTCCTAACCTTGTGATCCACCCACCTCAGCCTCCCAAACTGCTGGGATTACAGGTGTGAGCCACCACGCCTGGCCTATTTTTATTTTTATTTTTTGGCACAGGGTCTCACTGTGTCACCCAGGCTGGGGTACAGTGGTACAGTCACAGCTCACTGCAGCCTCAACCTCCTGGGTACACTGATCCTCCTTACCTCAGCCTCCTGAGTAGCTGGGACTACAGGCACACACCACCACGCCCAGCTAATTTTTTTTTTTTGGCAGGATCTTGATCTGTCACCCAGGATGGAGTACAAGAGTATGATCTGGGCTCACTGCAACCTCCACTTCCCGGGGTCAAGCAATCCTCCCACCTCAGCCTCCCTAGTAGGTGGGACTACAGGCACACCCACCATGCCTGGCTAATTTTTGTATTTTTTCAGAGACAGCATTTCACCCTGTTACCCAGTCTGCTCCTGGGCTCAAGTGATCTGCCCACCTCTGCCTCCCAAAGTGTTGGAATCGTAGGGATGAGCCACCAAGCCTAGCCTGTTATTTTCTTTAGTGTGAAGAATTTTCCTTAGTATTTCAAGTTTGATGGGGATAAATCTACTGTTTTTGTTGATTTTAAATTGTCTGTATTTTGTTTTCATTTTATTTTATTTTTTAATTAAAGGCTGGGCACAGTGGCTGACCCCTATAATTCCAGCACTTTGGGAGGCTAAGGTGGTAGGATTGCTTGAGCCCAGGAGTTTGAGACCACCCTGGGTAACATACTGAGACCTTGTCTCTACAAACAATCAAAAAATTAACTGGGCATGGTCATGCATGCCTGTGGTCCTAGTTACTTGGGAAGCTGAGGTGGGAGGCTTGCTTGAGCCCAGGAGGTCAAGGCTACAGTGAGCTGTGATGGCGCCACTGCACTCCAGCCTGTGTGACAAAGCAAGACTCTGTTTGGAAAAAAAAAAAAAAAAGACCTACTGTAATGCCACATCATCTCAATATATACAATGTTTTCATCCTAGATTGGACACAGTGGCTAATGCCTATAATCCCAGCACTTTGGGAGGCTGAGGCAGAAAGATTAGCTCAGGAGTTTGAAACCATCCTGGGCAACATAGTGAGACCTCCAACTCTACAAATAATTAACAAAATTAGTCAGGAATGGTGGCACATGCCTATGGTTCTAGCTACCTGAGAGGCTGAGGTGGGAGATTGAGCCTGGGAGGTCAAGGCTGCAGTGAGCTGTGATAGTGCCACTGAACTCCAGGTTGGACAACACAGTGAGATCGTGTCTCGAAACTTTTTTCTTATGCCCTTTGCAGAATTTTCCTCTGAAGAACAGCTTTTGTTCTGGCAGGGAGCTAATTTGGCTAGATTTTTAATTCCAAATCAATCATCTGCAGCAGAGGGCAGAAGCTAAAATCTTCATCCAGTTCTACCTTCTACCTGCTGCTTTTTTTTTTTTTTTTTTTTTCTGGGTTTCTTGTTACCCCTGCACAAGTATACGTAAGCAGTCAACCAAGGAATCGGGAGGACTTGTCTTACCCAAATGTTGGGGCTCACCCCCTCTGCAATACTCTCCTTTTTAGGATTTCTCCTGTAACTTTTTGGTTGCCCTGCCTGCCTCAAACTCTGTTCCCTGACACCTCAAGGTAATAAAGCTGTGTCTTCACACCAGAGTTCCTTGCAGATTGGGGAATGCCCTAAGCAAGAGGCCACAGCTTCTCTAATCTCACCAGTTGCAGTTGTATTTGGCCACTGTCCAGTGCCCTGGAATAATTGGTTTTTCAAAATATTTTTTTCCCTAGAGTTTGTCATTGTTATTTGTGGGAGGGTTAATCTGACTACATTTATTTGCTATTACTGGAAACTAGAACCAGAAATATTTATTTATTTATTTTTGAAACAAAGTCTCGTTCTGTCCTTCTGGCTGGAGTGCAGTGGTGTGATCTTGGCTCACTGCAACCTCCGCCTCCTGAGTTCAAGCGACTCTCCTGCCTCAGCCTCATGAGTAGCTGGGATTACAGGTGCCTGCCACCACGCCCGTCTAATTTTTGTGCTTTTAGTAGAGACAGGGCTTCACCATTTTGGCCAGGCTGTTCTCGAACTCCTGACCTAAAGTGATCTGCCCGCCACAGCCTCCCAACCGATTAATACTTAATTAAAACGATATTTCTCTCCAGAATTCTTTGTTTTGAGATAGTGTCTTGCTCTGTCCTCCAGGTTGGAGTGCAATGGCACAATCTCGGCTCACTGCAGCTTGACCTTCCAGGCTCAGGAGATCCTTCCAAGCTCAGCCTCTGCAATAGCTAGGACTACAGCTGTGCACCACTACGCCTGGCTAATTTTTTTGTAGAGATGGGGTTTCTCTGTGTTGCCCAGGCTGGTCTGGAAGTCCTGGGCTCAAGCAATCCTCCCGCCTCAGCCTCCCAAAGTGCTGGAATTACAGGTGTGAGCCACCATGCCCGACCTCAGAATTCTTGATAACCCTGTGAGGATGGCTTAAGCTATAGTCAGGTGTGTGACCTTGGACAAGTTACTAGCCTATCTAGGCCTGTTTCCTCACTTACAAAATGGGGACAAGAATAAACCTACCTCATAGTCATGAGCATTACATGAATTGTTATATCTTAGAAGCTCAGAAATGCCTGGTGGTAAATACTATATATATATACCCTTATCATTATTAGTGAGAACCTAGGTTGTGCATGCCACTGTTGGGTGCTTTACACACATTAATTTACTTGTCAGAATAACCTTCGGGGGGAGGTACTATTCTAATGCCACTTTAGATATGAAGAAACTGACGTTTTGAGAGATTGGATGATTAAATCTAAGACTCCAAACACCACGCTTCCTCCAACGCGGTTTGGCCTTGGAGAGGAAGGCAGCTTCTTTCAAGACATCCCTGAGCGAGAAAGTCGCGTCATCCGGGGACTCCCACTGCCCGAGTCCACCACGTGGCAGTCTGGGCCGAATGCCTCTCCCCACTTTCTGGGTGGGCGAGGCCTGACTCCAACCCCGGCCCTCTGCTATAGACCTGGCACCACTGTAGATGCAATCCAAACTCCCAGAAATGTGCCGCCTTTCATAATCCCCAGTTGTCCACAACAGGTGGTAACTCCTCCGCTGCTCAATGTGGCGTAAATCGTCCCTTCCATAGCTGCGGGACCACAGCTCACCGACCTGGGACAAACGCCCAAGACAGGGGCCGAATTCCAGCTCGCAGGCAGTAATTCTGCCCCGCTCCTCCCCGCCTATTCCAGCTCTTCTAGCCCTGCCCCGCTCCTCTAGCCCAACCTCCCCCCGCTGTTGGCCCCGCCCCTCCCCGCCCAGTCCAGCTCTTCTCGCCCCGCCCCGCTCTTCTCGCCCAACCGCTCACCTCTGATGGCCCCGCCCTTCGCCCCCCACATTCCCCCTCCTGCCCCGCCCTCTCCCCGCCCCGTCCCCGCCCCTCTCTTCTCGCCCAACCGCCCACCTCTGTTGGCCCCGCCCTTCCACCTAAGTCACGCCTCCTAGTAGGTCAATTTAGCTTCTCCAGCTCCACAGCCCAGACTCCTCATTGGGCGCAGCACTATTCCCGCCTCTTCCTTGGGTCGCGAGGGCCGAACTCATCGAACACAGCCAATGGGTGATACGACAGCAGCGCGGCGGGAGGTTCGATTGACCCGGTCTTGGCGGGTCGGTGAGTCTTGGCGGCTGTTAACGCGCGCTTTGGGAAGAGGAAGGTTGAGAGGGAGGTGCTGGGGTCTGCGTCCATCTCTGTCGCTCTTTTCAGCCCCTCCTGGTATTCCCCTCCTAACCTGGGTCTTTTACAGACCCCGCGTGGCTTCCTGCTCGACCTCCCTGAGTCTTATCCTGGTTTCCACCTCCAGCCCTGGGAAATCTCCTTTCTCCGGACTTGCCCTCCCCACCCAGGCCTCGGACTTTCACCACAGCTTCTCTTTCCTGGCCAGTGATTACCCACCCCCACCCCCACCCCCACCCCCACTCCCACCCCGCCCCGCCGCGCAACTACCTCCTCCCTTCACCCGGACTGGGACCATCATCCCCACTCCACTCCGCCCAGTCTGGGACCATCATCCCCACTCCACTCCGCCCAGTCTGGGACTCCACCTGCCTCCTCCCCCAGTCCCACACTAATCTCTGCTTGGTCTCTTCCACTTTGGCCTAATCTCTCGTCTCGGCTTACTGAGGACGGACACTCTCACAGTTTGGGTCCAAACCCCAGTTCCTGGACGGAGTCCCGCCATCCATGCCCCCTCTTTAATTAGCCGGTCCTCTCAATAATGTAGCAGCCCCCTCTGCTGATTAGACCCTGGTCCTCCTACACGCTTAGCCGCTGCCTGCTTTTGACCTTTGGCTCATGGGTACTTGACGTTTTAAACTCCTAGGCCCAGGATGGTAAGTGTGGGCCTAGGGGTGAGTGGGAGTAGCCCTGGGTCAGGGTCTGACAGGCCTAGGCTGCAGGATCCTTGCAGGCACTGTTTCCGTTCTCCCCTTACAGAGGAGGAGCTTGGCTCCCAGCCAGCTGGCCAAGAGAAAGCCTGAAGGCGGGTCCTCTAAAGATGAAGACTGGCAACCTGGCCTAGTGGTGAGCACTCAACGGGACAGGGAAGGGGGGTTTTCTGTTTGGGCAGAAAAGAAGCCAGGACTTGGTTTCTAGGGTTACACAGCCAACTCCAGATGCCTCTTTTGTATGTTCAGTAAACTTTTAATGAGTACTTACTATGTGCCAGGCATTGAACAAGATTAATAAAATCTTTGTCCTCAGAGTAGTCACTAGAAGCTAATATAACCTCAGTTTTCCTGGTGGGAAAAGGTATTCTAAAGCAAAAGAGCCGGTTGGATTGGACCTTTTGACTCTGTTTGGAAAAAAGGGCTACACAACAGCAATTAGCAGCCTGCTCTTTTGCTCTTTGTCCCCTGCCCAGTGTCACAGAACAGTAGAGTGTCCTGGGCTCACTTGGGCCTAGATCTGACAGGTTGGGTCCTTCCAGTCCTTGCTTATACTGAAGTACAGTATATTCTACTTTAGGTTGGGCCCTGTGCACTGCTTCCTGTTTTGGAGGCTTGCTGGGGCTGGCTATGGGCAGGACCTATGTAAACCAAAATAAATAGGACAGTGCAGCATGGACTTCAGAGAATAAGAGCAGTTCAAGAAGTAGGGGCTTGGCCACTGGAACTTTGAAGGAAGGGATCAGCTATGCAAGGACTAGAAGGCACTTTTTGGCAGGAGCAGTGTGCGAATAAGGTGTGGGGTGGGGGTGCTGGTGTTTGTTTCAGGTGTGTCTGATAGGATCACTGAAGCTTCAAATATCCTGGCAAACTGGCACAAGTGGGTTCTTGCCTAATGGCTTGGTGGGGTTTGCTCAGTAGTTGTACCGTGGTGTGCAAGGGGCTCCTCTACCTGTGAAGGAGGCACATTGGCTGCCCCTTGCCACGTACATGGGTCTCAGACTTGAACTTGGGGCAGCATTCTCTGCAGCTGGGTCTGCTGTCAGTTGCTGGTTGCTGCTGAAGATGCTTTTAGTGCCAGTGTCCTCACGGCCATGGGTGGCCTGAGTGGGGAGTGGCCTCAGTGGCCTGAGAGTTGAAGGCAGCTGTACTCTTGCCCCTTGGAGACTCAGCGAAGTGTTTGGTTGCTCAATCATTCCATGGAGCTTTTGGAGTGAAGCTTTGGGGCCACCAAGACTCCATGCTATTGGTAGACTTGCTCTTCACAGGCCCGTTTTATTTACCTTTTCCATTGCCCCTGCTCCGTTTAGGCAGGTTATTTAACCGCATTAAGCTCCAGTTTTATCACCTCTTAAATAAGGATAATAAATCTATATAATAGAGTAGCTATGAAGATGATACACTGTAACACGCGTGAAGAATTTAGCACAGTGCCTGGCACTTAATAAGCACTTCAAGTGTTAGTTGCCATTATGGTGATTTCTGTGGTCTTCTAGACTTCACCTTTCCCAATTCTCTCTCCTAGACTCCTAGGAAACGGAAATCCAGCAGTGAGACCCAGATCCAGGAGTGTTTCCTGTCTCCTTTTCGGAAACCTTTGAGTCAGCTAACCAATCAACCACCTTGTCTGGACAGCAGTCAGCATGTAAGCCAGAACTGCAACCTGCATGTATATGTCTGTGCCCAGTCACTCAGCCTAGGTAGACTCCTGTCCCTGTAGACTCCTGTCCCTGTAGACTCCCTCAGTACTTTCTAGAGTGGCCAGAAGACACACATCTGTAGGGGCTTTGGACCTGCCCACAGCTGCTGGGGCCTGCTTAGAGAGGTGTGCCTAACTTGTGCCTGGTTTATAGTAGCTACATGGGCACCAGATATTAGATGGTTCAGATTCCTGAGGAAAGGAGGGTAAAGGAACTAGGATCCTCATGTCAGCTCAGACTCTGACTCTGTATATGACTTTTAAGGAGTACCAGAGTCATATATTTCCTGTAGTAAAGTCAAACTGAATCACCACCATGGCAGGTTCTGTGCATTGCCTCATGTAATTCTCACGTTTTAAGATGAGAAAACTGAGTCTCAGAAGGGTTAAGTAATTTGCTCAGAGTGGGTGGAGCAGATCTGCCTAGCTCCAAAGCTTTTCCACTAAGCTTTATGAGTAATGTTTTGAAGGAAAACTAGGAATACATAATGGAGATTAGTCATTTGTGCATTCAGCAAACATTTAAACACAGTTTTGTGGCCAGGCGGGGTGGCTCACGCCTGTAATCCCAGCACTTCAGGAGGCCGAGGTGGGTGGATCACCTGAGGTTAGGAGTTTGAGACCAGCCTGGCCAACATGGTTAAGCCCCTTCTCTACTAAAAATACAAAAATTAACTGGGCATGGTGTCATATGCCTGTAGTCCCAGCTACTCAGGAGGCTGAGGCATGAGAATCACTTGAAACCCGGGAGGCAGAGGTTGCAGTGAGTCAAGATCGTGCCACTGCACTCCAGCCTGGGCAAGAGTGAGACTTGGTCTCAAAAAAAAAAAAAAACCCTAACTAAATAAAAACAGTTTAGGGCCAGGCGCAGTGGCTCATGCCTGTAATCCCAGCACTTTGGGAGGCCAAGGCAGATGGATCACCTGAGGTCAGGAGTTCAAGACCAGCCTGGCAAACATGTTGAAGTCCCGTCTCTACTAAAAACACAGAGAAAATTAGCCAGGCATGGTGGTACATGCCTGTAATCCCAGCTACTTGGGAGGCTGAGGCAGGAGAATCACTTGAACCCGGGAGGCAGAGGTTGCAGTGAACCAAGATCGTGCCATTGTGCTCCAGCCTGGGCAACGAGAGTGAAAATCTATCCCAAAAACAAAAAAAACAAGAATTTTGTGTAATACTTGATAAATATAGATATGTCGCATAAGTTATAAAACACAAACACCTGTGAACCCATCAGCCAGGACTAGAACATTGTCAAACCCATAATCCCTTTTCCCATCCCCAGAGGTAATCACTGTCTTGAATTGTATCCATTATCTTTTGCTTTTATTACAGTTTTAGCATACATACAAAAATCGCTAATACAGCCTCAGCAACAGAGTGAGACTCCATCTCAAAAAAAGTAATCACTAATACATTTTTTAATTGGTTTTATGAACTTTAAAAAATGGTGTTGGGTAGGCGTGTTGGTTCACACCTATAATCCCAGCATTCTAGGAGGCCGAGGTAGGTCGATGGCTTGAGCTCAGGAGTTTGAGACCAATCCAGGCAACATGATGAAACCCCATCTCTATCAAAAATACAAAAAAAAATTAGCTGGGCATGGTGGCGT
Source organism: Theropithecus gelada (assembly GCF_003255815.1). Lineage (NCBI taxonomy): Eukaryota > Metazoa > Chordata > Mammalia > Primates > Cercopithecidae > Theropithecus > Theropithecus gelada. The sequence continues at coordinate 74,188,506 of NC_037668.1, forward strand.
GTGCCTATTGTCCCAGCTACCTGGGAGGCTGACATGGGAGGATTGCTTAAGCCTAGGAGGCAGAGGTTGCAGTCAGCCGAGATCGACACCATTGCACTCCAGCCTGGATGACAGAGCGAGACACCATCTCAAAAGAAAGAAAATGGTATTAAAATGGTGTGTAATCTTCTGGGACTGTTTTATTCAGGATTTATTCAAAGTTGTCCTGTGTAACTACATGGCATAAGTGCAGTTGTGGGTGTGCATAACAGGAGACCTACGGGTCTGGAGATTGGGGAAGACCTGCCTCTGAAAGATGTGCTGTTAAGTCTTGAAAGATACGAGGGGTTAGACAGGTGAAGAGAGTGGAAAACATTCTTATCTATTTATTTATTTTTTGAGATGGAGTCTTGCTCAGTCGCCCAGGCTGGAGTGCAGTGGGGTGATCTGGGCTCACTGCAAGCTCCGCCTCCTTGGTTCACGCCATTCTCCTGCCTCGGCCTCCTGAGTAGCTGGGACTACAGGCGCCCGCCACCATGCCAGGCTAATTTGGTTTGTATTTTCAGTAGAGACAGGGTTTCACCATGTTAGCCAGGATGGTCTCGATCTCCTGACCTCGTGATCCGCCCATCTCAGCCTCCCAAAGTGCTGGGATTACAGGCGTGAGCCACCGTGCCCGGCCAGGAGTGGAAAATATTCTAATAGAAGGAACAGCTTATTGGAAAGCCTGGCAACAATAGAGGCAGGTACTGAAAAGAGAGTGTAGGGAGTTGGGGGATGGTGGTGAGAGATGAGAGTTGGAGAGCTATGCAGAGGCTAAGAGTGGAAGGCTTTTCAGAAGCCATGCTAGGAGAGTCTGGATTAAGGTCATTGAAGAGCTTTAGAAGTGTTTTAAGTGGGGGTGGGAGGTAACAGCAGTGTAGAATATCTTTTGGATGCAGAGAGACTGGAGGTAGGGAAACTAGTGAGAAAGCTATTGCAGGTGGCCAAGCAAGAGAGAATTATGCCCTGGACGTGGATTTTAGGGGAATGGGGAATGGGAAGAAGTAGGTGGATTTTGAGAGATACTTAAAAATGAAAAGTGGAAAAACTTGGGATTGATTACATGTGGGGAGAGGGAAAATTGAGGATGAAGTTGGGATTTTAGGCTTGGGCAAGGTAGATGGATGGTGGTGCCATTTGCTGAGATAGGGAACGCAGAAAAGGAATGGCATTTGGTGGGAGGGAGATGGCGGGCACTGTAATCAGGGGGCCCATGAAGTTGAATGTATTATACAAAAGCTATTGTCTTTTAATAGCAAAGTTACAGGAATAGAACAGAAGATACACGACATTAAAAATGTACTTGCAGGCTGGGCATGGTGGCGCATACCTGTAATCCCAGCACTTTGGGAGGCCGAGGCAGGAGGATCACTTGAGCCCAGGAGTTTGAGACCAACTTGAGCAACATAGTGAGACCTTATCTCTAAAAAACAATAAATAAATTGGCTGTATGTGGTTGCATGTGACTATAGTCCCAGCTACTCTGGAGACTGAGGTGGGAGGATCATTTGAGCTGAGGAGGTCAAGGGTGCAGTGACACATGATACTGTCACTGCACTCCACCCTGAGTGACAGAGACCCTGCCTCAAAAGGAAAAAAAATACTTGCATATAGGAAAATTCAGAAAAGTATAGTTAATGGGTAGAATCTGCTGTGTGATAAGAATGCTACTAACACTGTTTAGTTGCTGTCAATAAGAAATTGTATTTTAAAAAATCCATTGTCCAGAAGATATGAACAGGTTTGTTTATAATTGTTATAGAATTGAAGTGCTGAAACTTGTTCACTGAAACATTTTGACTTGTATTAATGCTTTACATCTCTACATTTATATTAAAAATTCACACAAAAGGCCGGGCAAGGTGGCTCACGCCTGTAATCCCAGCACTTTGGAAGGCTGAGGTGGGCGGATCACAAGGTCAGGAGATCGGAGATTGAGACCATCCTGGCTAACACAGTGAAACTCCATCTCTACTAAAAAATACAAAAAATTAGCTGGGCATGGTGGTGGGCACCTGTAGTCCCAGCTACTTGGGAGGCTGAGGAATGGTATGAACCCAGGAGGTGGAGCTTGTAGTGAGCTGAGATCGCGCCACTGCACTCTAGCCTGGTGACAGAGTGAGACTCCATCTAAAAAAAAAAAAAAAAAAAAGAATTCACACAAAAAATGAAAATGGTGGAAAAACTGCAATACCTGATTTCTGTCCCCTATTTTTTCTACTCACGGTGATATACTTAGGTATTCCTTTTTTTTTTTTGAGACAGGGTCTTGTGCTGTCACCCAGACTGGAGTGCAGTGGTGCTATCTTGGCTCACCTCCTTACTTACCTCCATTCTCCTTCAGCTGGAGCTTGGTGAGCTAACACTGCACTTAGAGAGCAATGGTAGTCTTTAATTCCTTTTAAAATCAGAAGAAAAATAATACATAGTAATCTAGCCTGATTATACTATTATATTTATCTTTATACCAACGCAGTCTTTTTTGTTTTTGTTTTTTCTTTTTTTTCATAGGGAGTCTTGCTCTGTCACTCAGAATGGAGTGCGGTGGCGTGATCTTGGTGCACTGCAACCTCCGCCTCCCAGGTTCAGCCTGTTCTCCTGCCTCAGCCTCCTGAGTAGCTGGGATTACAGGCACCCGCCACCACGCCTGGCAAGTTTTTGTATTTTTAGTAGAGACACGGTTTTACCATGTTGGCCAGGCTGGTCTTGAACTCTTGACCTTGAGTGATCTGCCTGCCTTGGCCTCCCAAAATGCTGGTATTACAGGCGTGAGCCGCTGCATCTGGCCTTTTTTTTTTTTTTTTAATGGAGGAAGGGGCCCCAAAGGCAAAAGTGCCTGGGGCTCACAAGAGTCATAGTGTAGCCTTGGAGATGAGGACTTTAGCCTTAGACATGATGATTTTGAAGTCTCTACAGGAGATCTAGGTCTGCAGTCGTTTGCAAATGTGGATGTGGAGTAAGGTATAACTAGAAATATATCTGGGACTCATTAGCATAGATATATTTTATACCTGGTAAATGGATTGGTGAATGTGTAGTCAGAAGATCTGAGGGCTAAACCCTGAACCCTGGGGAGCACTGACTTTGTTTTTTTTTTCTGAGACAGGGTCTCACTGTGTCGCCCAGGCTGGAATGCAGTGGTGCGATCACGGGTCATTGCAGCCTCAATCTCAGGCTTGGGTATTGCTGCCACCTCAGCCTCTGGAGTAGCTAGGACCACAGACATGTGCCGCCACACCTGGCTAGTTTTTAAATGATATGTAGAGACCAGGTCGCACTGTGTTGCCCAGGCAGGTTTCAAACTCCTGGGTTCTAGCAATCCTCCTGTCTTGGCCTCCCAGAGTGCTGGGATTACAGATGTGTGTCACTGCAGCTGGTTGGGAGCACTGAGCTCTGGGAGTGGGGTGAGGGTTAAAAGGCAGAGGAAAAAGAGCTCGTTAGGGGACTAAAGATGAGATCCCGGAAAGGTGGAGAGTAGTGTCATGGAAGTCAAAGGCAGAAAATATTTGAGAAAGAGTGGCCAGCTTCGTCAAGTAAGATACATGTCCATTGGAATTAGGGTCATGTAGGCCATTCGTGATCTTGGCCAGAGTGGAAGGGGCAGAAGACAGGAAGAGTGGGAGGAAAGAAGGGGAGCTATATAAACTTAGTAGAAGTTTGCCTGTGGAGGGGAGGAGATAAGGAATCAAATGAATATTTGTTTTTAAGATAGGAGATAATTAAGTCCATTTTAAATACTGCTAAGAGCTAGTAGAGAGGGAGAGGCTGAGATACAAGAGTGATCAGTCATAACAGAGTGATTCTCTGCAGAAATGGGAAGCTTTAGCTTTGGTGGGGAGGAGGGATGCTGTCATCTATCAGAAGGAAAGATTGATATGAATTATCAGTAACCAAATGAACAGAGAATGAGAGCATGCTCCTTCCCTGCCCCCTCCTATAAAGACTGGTGAGTCACCAGACCAGATCCCTGAAGGTTGGCCATTCTTTTTTTTTTTTAAATTATTTATTTATTTTTTAATTTTTTTTGAGACAGGGTCTTGCTCTATGGCCCAGACTGGAGTACAGTGGTGCGACCTTGGCTCACTGCAACCTCCGCCTCCCAGGTTCAAGTGATTCTTGTGCCTCAACCCCCCAAGTAGCTGGGATTATAGGTGCCCGCCACCATGCCCAGCTCAGTTTTTTGTATTTTTAGTAGAGAGGGGGTTTCACCATGTTGGCAAGGCAGGTCTCGAACTCCTGACCTCAAGTGACCTGCCTGCCTTGACCTCCCAAAGTGCTGGAATTACAGGCGTGCACTGTGCCTGGCCAGCCATTCCATTTTGCAGGCTGAGCCCTCAGATGTTTTTGGCCAGGGGTCTCCACATTCTTCCTTGCCAGTTATGCAAGCCTGTAGTTCTCCCTGCAGAACCTATGGTTCCTGTGTTCTATTGAAAGTCTTTTTAAATTTGGAGCATACATTCTTGGATACTCAGAGCCTCAAATCTAGCCTTCTATACTGATAATTTTGAAAATATTTCTGTTTTAGAATTGATGCCATATTAAAAAGAAAATTAGGGTCCATCTCCTTTTCCTCTCATTTGATTTAAGAGTAGCTTTTTTGGCCGGGTGCAGTGGCTCAAGTCTGTAATCCCAGCACTTTGGGAGGCCGAGACGGGCGGATCACAAGGTCAGGAGATCGAGACCATCCTGGCTAACATGGTGAAACTCCGTCTCTACTAAAAAACATACAAAAAACTAGCCGGGTGAGGTGGCGGGCCCCTGTAGTCCCGGCTACTTGGGAGGCTGAGGCAGGAGAATGGCGTAAACCCAGGAGGCGGAGCTTGCAGTGAGCTGGGATCCGGCCACTGCACTCCAGCCTGGGCGACAGAGCGAGACTCCGTCTCAAAAAAAAAAAAAGAGTAGCTTTTTTTTTTTTCCTTTGAGGCAGGTCTTGCTGTCACCCAGGCTGGAGTGCAATGGTGTAATCATAGCTCACTGCAGCCTTGAACTCCTAGGCTCAAGTGATCTTCCCGCCTCGGCCTTCCGAGTAGCTGGGACCATGTGCCACAGTACCTGGGTAATTTTTAAATTTTGTTTAGGGGGTGTGTCGGGCGGGGTCTCACTGCGTTGCCTTAGACTGGTCTCAAAATCCTGGACTTAAGCGGTCCTCCCACCTCAGCCTCCCAAAGCACTGGGGTTATAAGCATGAGCCACTGCACTGGCCAAGGGTCCTTTTTGTTAGCATCTTTCATAATAATTATCATTGCTGTTCATAGTTACAGTCATGCTAATTAAAAATAGTAAAGGCTGGGCATGATGGCTCATGCCTATAATCCCAGCACTTTGGGAGGCCGAGGTGAGAAGATCCCTTGAGCCAGGACTTAGAGACTGCAGTGAGGTATGATCACCACTGCTGTACTCCAGCCTGGGCGACAAAGTGAGACCCTGTCTGTTTTGAAAAAAAAAAAAAGAGTCAATAAAGGATTTTATTCACATGCAAAGAAGTTTGCAAATAAACAAAAGCATTTGAGTTTTTTGCCAATTTTGCCCTTATGTTATGTTACTTAGTGTGATATTGTCATAGTGTGATATTGTCATGTTATTTAGTGTGATAAGGAAGTTCATTTCTACATACTCGTTTTCTGTCTTCTAATATCACAAAAAAAAATTCATTACTTTTTTTTTATTGAAAGTACATTTGAGGCCAGTTGCGATGGCTCATTCCTATAATCCCAGTACTTTGGGGGGCCAAGGTGGACGGATCACTTGAGGTCAGGAGTTCAAGACTAGCCTGGCCAACATGGTGAAACCTTGTCTCTACTAAAAATACCAAAATTAGTGAGGTGTAGTGGCGTGCACCTGTAGTCCCAGCTACTTGGGAGGCTGAGGCAGGAGAATTGCTTGAACCCGGGAGGCAGAGGTTGCAGTGAGCTGAGATTGCACCATTGCACTCTAACTGGGCGACAGAGTGAGACTCCGTCTCCAAAAAAAAAAAAAAAAACCCAAAAAACAAATAAAGTACATTTGAGTTTCTAGACATTTATGATGTGTGAAGAAATGAGTCAGAAAACAAAGGTAAAAATATCAGGGCAGGCTTGCTTTTTTTTCCTACTAGACTATGTTTTTTGCTAGAAGGGACATTTTTTCATTACTGCTTTTTCCACTAATATATTCCCATTAAAACTACCTTCAGAGTCTCTGCTCTTTATTTCTCTTTGATCTCTTGGGTTCCAGCTCTGGTTTTGTTGAGGTTCATAGGCTATCACAGTTCCACAAAGGGCTCAGGTGTGTGTGGACCAGAACTTCCATGGGAGCTGTCAGAGGTAGTTCAGTGTTAATTTTTCTGCCTTCTCTACTCCTGCCCCAGCCCCATAGCCCATGGAATAATGCTGGTTCAAGGCAGAAGTGCTTGTAGAGAGGCTTCTTGCCCTTAGGTGGAGGAGTCACCAGTGCTACCTCTCTAGGACCCACATGTCTACCTGCTGTCACCCTTGTCCCACTTGCTTTTTCTTAGTGTTGGGCTTAGCTTCTCTCTCATGTCCCTTTCTCATGTTCCTTCTCTTGTGCTTTACATGGCAGGAAGCTGCTGGGTCTGGGCTGATCTGTATGGCTGTACTCAGACTGGGTGAGAGGCCACATTGCCTACTGAGTACAAGTAAGGACCCTAGAATCGGGAAAGTCCTGCGTTTATAATGGCTTTGTGATTTGAGAAAGTGACTTAATCTCCCTGAGCTTCAGTTTGCTCATCTGTAAAATGGGAACACCAGTAATATATGGACCTCATACAGCTGTTGGGATTAAATGGTAACATGAATGCAAGAGGCTTAGCTCTGTGTCTAGCATACATTGGTAGCCATCATTATTTTTATTTATATTTTTAAATATATATTTTAAAAATAGAGATAGGGGTCTTGCTATATTGCCCAGGCTGGTCTCAAACTCCCAGACCTAAGTGATCCTCCTGCCTTGGCCTCCCAAAGTGTTAGGATTACAGGTGTGAGCCACCATGCTCGGCCTGGTGTTGTTAATATTATTTTATTAATACTATGGCTCCCATTTCTCCTACTATCACTACTCTTTGATGAGCTGTTTAGTTCCCAAGGAGGCTGATGTGAGTATCAGATATATTAGGCAGAACTGATGTGGCCAAAAAAAAAAAAAGAATTGTGAGGTATGTGAGGTATGCTTGGGAAGGTGTAGCCCTATATGACAGTGGTTAAACCCAGACATTGGAATTCTCTGTTATTACTCGGGTTGGCTAAGTCTGTGGTAGTTGCTTTCCAAGGTGCTATACCCTAGGGAAGAGGTAGGTATGCTCACTGGCATCTTTAATGAGTGAATGGTTTCATGGGTTCTAAGCCTCATGGTTGACTGAGGCTGGGCCCTTCTGCTATCCCTGGATACTTGTAGAACCTTACATAAAGCCTCGAAGATGGACGCTGTTGTACCAAACCTAATGTGAAGCATATCATGATATTGTCTCGTAACATCTCCAATCAGTCCTGAATCCCTGTTTCTCCTTTCTTTTTAGGAAGCATTTATTCGAAGCATTTTGTCAAAGCCTTTCAAAGTCCCCATTCCAAATTATCAAGGTAAAATGGAGGTTTTTCTATTTTTGAAATCAGTCATATGTATGTGTGCCTGAATAAATTAAAAACCTGCTTTTGTAAATACAAGCTTAGCTGGGAATTGAAGGTGCCAGTCCAGCAGTGGCTGTGTTTGGGGTGACCCTCCTGAGGCCTGCATGAAAACTGTGTTAGCCTCACTAAGGGCTGCCAAGACTAACTGCCCCTCATCTTCTTGGTAGAGGTGTGCTCAGAAAGTTCCTGGTGTGCCAAGATGGCTGATGGACCTGGGCTTCATTCAATCCAAGTGCATTCAGTAGCATCTCTTTTATGAGGCTGACTGTGTGGGAGGCCTAAATTCTGTAAGGTTTTTTCCCTGTCTCATATAGGGTACAGCATGATGCTAAAACCGGGGGTTGGAGGAGTAGGGAGGCCAGCTTTCTCTCTCTCTCTCTCTTTTTTTTTCTTTAAAATTTAATAGAGATAGGATTTCACTATGTTGACCAGGCTGATCTCGAACTCCTGGGCTCAAGCGATCCTCCCACCTCGACCTCTCAAAAAGTGTTGGGACTACAGGCTTGAGACACTATGCTTGGCTGTGGCCAGCTCTCAGGAGCTCTCAGAAAGCTCTATGAAAGCCCCATTTAGAATTTCAGGCCTTCCCAGGATTGTGTTGAGTTGAAATGAACCAGACCTGGCACCTCAGAAGTTTGTAGTGGAATGGGAGAAATAAAACAGGAAAAGCTCTGATTCAAAGCAGAATAATTCTGGGGACTGGGTGTGGTGGCTCACGCCTGTAATACCAGCACTTTGGGAGGCCAAGGCGGGCAGATCACCTGAGGTCAGGAGTTCAAGACCAGCCTGGACAACATGGTGAAACCCTGTCTCTACTAAAAAAATACAAAAATTAGCCAGATGTGGTGACAGGAGCCTATAATCCCAGCTTCTTGGGAGGCTAAGGCAGGAGAATTGCTTGAACCCAGGAGGCAGAGGTGGCAGTGAGCCAAGATTGTGCCATTGCACTCTAGCCTGGGCAATAGAGTGAGACTCCATCTCTAAAAAAAGCAGAATGGGATAATGGTCATGTAGAGATGCCCAAACTGAGTTTGGAGGCATTCTCAGAGAGAGAGGGTCATATGCGAGCTCAAGAAATGTTATGTGAAGGACAAGTATTTGAGTTGGTCTTGCTGGAGCTCCTAAACATAGGTTCAGGTGATGGAATGATTATTGGTTTGTAGGTCCTCTGGGCTCTCGGGCATTGGGCCTGAAAAGGGCTGGGGTCCGCCGGGCCCTCCATGACCCCCTGGAAAAAGATGCCTTGGTTCTGTATGAGCCTCCCCCGCTGAGCGCCCATGACCAGCTGAAGCTTGACAAGTATGTGCACTGGTATTTTGTAAGCAGTTCTGGTCCTCTGTACATGCATGCATACTTGGGAGGGTAGAGGGTATTTTGGTGTGATTTCTCTTTAGGATTGGCATGTGTTTTCAGAGAGTAGATGATTGGGGAAGGAGACTGCCTGGGGAAGAGCCTGTGGTCATGTCCAGTGAGTAGGCATTCCTCATCCCCTCCTGCCTTCCCAGGATGCTCACTCAGGAGGAGGGGTGATTGAGGTGATGACATAGGGAACCCATTCCTCTCTGAGCTAACTTTCTAACTCCTAAAATAGGAATTTGCTATGGTTTTATGACTTATCAGCCAAGAAGGTCTTCTCTTAGGCAGCTGCCTCTGTTGCCTCTGGATCAGCAGGACACAGCTTCCTGAGGGTGCTCCCTTGCCCATGTCTGAGCACACTGTTTTCTTTGCTGTGTTTTCTCAGGGAGAAACTCCCTGTCCATGTGGTTGTTGACCCTATTCTCAGTAAGGTTTTGCGGCCTCATCAGAGAGAGGTAAATGAGGGTGAGGGGAATGAGGTGTGGGCTAGGGGCTGAGCCTGGGAGACTACCATCCCTGTGACAGCAGCAGCGTAGGTGCCAAAGTGGACTGAAGGCTGTTATTCTCTAGGGAGTGAAATTCCTGTGGGAGTGTGTCACCAGTCGGCGCATCCCTGGCAGCCATGGCTGCATCATGGCTGATGAGATGGGCCTGGGAAAGACGCTGCAGTGCATCACATTGATGTGGACACTTTTGCGTCAGAGTCCAGAGTGCAAGCCAGAAATTGACAAGGCAATGGTGGTGTCGCCTTCCAGCCTGGTGAAGAACTGGTATAACGAGGTTGGGAAATGGCTTGGAGGGAGGATCCAACCTCTGGCCATCGATGGAGGATCTAAGGATGAAATAGACCAAAAACTGGGTATGGAGCCTTAACAAAGATGGCTGCACTCTCCTGCATAGCCTGCTGCTTTCTTATGTGTATGCTCACTTATGGCCAGGGCGGAGGGCAATGCAGGGGTAGCAGAAAAGAGAATTTCCATTGAAAATAGTTGAAGTGGAGTCAGTTGTTTCCAGGCTAAATTAAAAAACTGTCGAGTTGGTTTTTTTTTTTTTTTAAAGATTCTGAATTGTTCCCTTGACACCTTTTCTGTTGTAGAAGGATTCATGAACCAGCGTGGAGCCAGAGTGCCTTCTCCCATCCTCATCATTTCGTATGAGACCTTCCGCCTTCATGTTGGAGTCCTCCAGAAAGGAAGTGTTGGTCTGGTCATATGTGATGAGGTACTTGACTCTCAGCAGTCTGGGTGGTAGGAGAAAATCTGTCAAAATCTCTTCACTGAGTATTGCCTTCCAAGGGCTGTGCTAGTCACTGGGGAATGCTGAAGACAGGATGCTGCCGTGGAGACAAGTGATAGGGAGAGCCTGTGATACCAAAATACAAGATACTGTCTGCCAAAAGAGGGCTTAAACAATGCTTAGAACTCCGAGGAGAGTGAGATGCTGGGGACTGATTGGCTTTGTTGTCTCCAGACAGTATCCCTGGACTAAAGAAGGACCTTGAAGGGTGGGTGGCAGTGTTTAGAGGATATAAACCAGAAAGTCTGAGAAAAGTCTTAACTTAGAGATTTATTTTGCCAAGGTTAAGGATGCTCTGGGGAAAAAGAGACACAAACTACAGTAGGATCTGTAGCCTGTGCTTTTTCCAAAGAGGTTTTTGAGGACTTCAATATTTAAAGGGGGGCTGGGCACGATGATTCACGCCTATAATCCCAGCACTTTGGGAGGCTGAGGTGAGTGGATCACTTGAGCCCAGAAGTTTGGGACCAGCCTGGGCAACATGGCGAAACCCCACCTCTACCTAAAAAAGATAAAAATATTAGTCAAGTGTGGTGGTGCACCTGTAGTCCCAGCTACTCGGGAGGCCGAGGTGGGAGAATCAGCTGAGCCCGGGAAGTGAGCTGAGATTGCGCCACTGCACTCCAGCTTGGATGATGGGGTGTGAAACCCTGTCTCAAAACACCCATATGGCCAGGCGTGGTGGCTCATGCCTGTTATCAGCACTTTGGGAGGCCAAGGCGGGTGGATCATGAGGTCAGGAGTTTGAGACCAGCCTGGCCAAGATGGTGAAACCCCGTCTCTACTAAAAATACAAAAATTAGCTGGGCATAGTGGCAGGCACCTGTAATCCCACCTACTCGGGAGGCTGAGGCAGAAGAATCTCTTGAACCCAGGAGGCGGAGGTTGCAGTGAGCCTAGATCATGCCACTGCACTCTAGCCTGGGTGACAGAGCAAGACTCCGTCTCAAAAAAACAAATTAAAAAAAACCAAAAAACACACATATACACAGACACACATGACCCTTTCTCAAAAAAAAAAAAAACAAAAAACAAAAAACCACACACAAACACACATAAAGGGGCAAGAGCATCTGGAGGGAAAGAGAAGCCATCAGTTATGCATTCAGCTCAATAAATCTGCATTTTACATACAGTTAAGTAAAGAGTAGAGGAAGAAGTCAAGTACACATTTGTCTGGGAGGGAGGATTTCTAGTCTTGTCTTTGTCTTCTACCTGTAAAAATGAGCTGTTTATTTACATTGTCAGGGTGAGGGAGGCCACCTGGGGAGAGGCATGGCCTTCTGTCTACTGCTATCTGTTTAGGAACAAAAGGAAAGACAGTTTTTTGCATGACTAGTTCCCAAGCTTAACTTTTCCCTTTGGCATAGTTTGGGGTCCTGAGATGTCATTTTCCTTCCACAGGGAACAGGTTCTAGAATTAGAGACTTTTATTCATATCCTGACTCTGCCACTTACCAGCAGTGTGACCTTCAACAAATTACTTTACTAGTTGAACCTCTGTTTCTACATCAGTAAAATGGGGTGATAATATCTGCCTTATAGGATTATTGTGAGGATTAAATGATATTATTAAGAAAAAGCTCTTATCGCAGTGCCTGGTATGTCATAAGACCTTGGCAAATGTAAGCTCTGGTGGTTATTCCAGGCGGGGGGTACTTGCAAGAACAAAAGCAGAGATAAGAAAGTCCATACACCTTGTAGTAGTAGTTTGTGTTGACTCCTTGTTCCTTCTCTCTGGGATTAAGGGAATATGGCCGTAGTTACTTCCTGGCCTTTTCCAGTATATGTGAATGGCAGTAGAGAGGCTAGTACTTAGGAAGCAGTGAGGGTGGCTGGGAGCTTCCGACTATAGAGAATTTTTCAGGACTTCCCAGTGGACTTGGCGACCCTGAGTCTATAGCCATTGTTTGCAACTTCTGGGGAGAGTTGAGCTCCTTTGTATACCCCTGAGGTTCTAGTGGAGAGGTGGCTGAAAGACTTGGCCCTATCTGTCAACCATTTGGCAGGCTAGGCTCAGCTCTGGGTACTGTAGATAAGGCCAGTTGTCTGAGGAACTTCAGAGAGGGGACAGGGGGAAAAAGCTTGCTTTTGGGTACCATGCTTTCTAGTTGTGAGCTATTTTCTGGTCAGTCATTGTCTGGCTGGTCTTCAGACTCCTAACTTCCTGGTAGGAGTAGGGAAGTTACCAGGTTGAGGTGAGGTACGCATGTTACTGCCCTGTGGTTCACTGGCATCTGCTTCATCACAGTGGAGGGGGACTATGCCAGGAGCCGGGTCCGAAGCATTGTGGGAGGGGAAGGCAGGCTGTAGCTGTTGAGCCTTTGAGGATTAGGGAGCATCTAAATTTTTTTCTACCTTTTTTTTTTTTTTGAGACAAGGATCTTTGTTCTGTTGCCCAGATGGAGTGCAGTGATGTGATCTTGGCTCACCACAACCTCCACCTCCCAGGTTTAAGTGATTATCCTGCCTCAGCCACCTGAGTAGCTGATATTACAGGCGTGCACCACCACTCTGGCTAATTTTTGTATTTTTAGTAGAGATGGGGTTTCACCATGTTGGCCAGGCTGGTCTCGAACTCCTGGCCCCAAGTAATCTGTGACCTCGGCTTTCCAAAGTGCCGGGATTACAGGTTTGAGCCACTGTGCCCAGCCTTTTTCTTCTCCTTAGTGTTTTTTTCTTCCCCACTCTGTCCTGTTTTATGAGCTGACTCTGTGCAGGGCACAAGGGATGACGCTGCCTCTTATCACACTGCAGCCCCTTGGCTGTTTACCTTTCTACTTGTTTACCTTTTATTTTGTCAACTGTCAGGGATCTGAGAAACCGAAAGTCCTGAAAAGATAGTCATCTTACTCCAGGAGGGGAGAGGGTTTGTCCTGTTCAGACCCTGGATAGGGAAGGTGCCATGCTTTCATGTTCTCAGCTCCCACAGCGTCTTCCTCCCAGCTAACGCATTTCTCTGGAACACAGTTTTTCATAATAACTTCTATGTACAAAATCTTTGATCCTCAATCAAAAGACATGGAATCAGCTCTGGCTTTGCCACTTACAAGCGTGACTTTCCACAGATGAGACTGCTCTGAGATTGTTTCTTCATCTGTAGAGTGGGTGACACAGGGGCTACTTGAAAGGGATATGATCCAGATCAAGAGAAAGGATATTTGGGAGCACTTTGTACAAGTGTATAAATAGCAGCGGGATTGACCTCATCATCATCTCAGTCTTAAAGATTAGGAGACAAACTCAGGGAAGTGCGTGCTGACTTGCCCAGGTTCACCCAGCGAGTACATAGTAAGCTAGAATGTGAATGCAGGTGTGAGATTCCAAGTCATGGCTCTTTTTCCTGTTGCCCTCAGCCTTGGATGCTTGGTGCAGAAAGAAGCTTGCCTTGGGTATGGAAGGGTTGTCCCTGTGCTCCTCATCGAGACCCATGTGGATCCTTAGTGACTGATCCAATAGGGAACTGGGGTTGGCTTTCTGTTTTGCAGAGACAGGATAGTGTGGTAGCCCATTTCATTTGCTGGGTCATTCATTAAGTGCCTTTTGTGTGACAGGCCCTGGAGATCTCACAGTGCTGTCCCTCAGGGAGCTTCAGTTTAGAAGATCTAATGGGTGGTGCTCATTTCCCCTGGACCTGTTGGGTGATTTCCTCTGACTTTCAAGTCTCATTTCCCTCTTCAGTTCAGAAGTCTAAACGTTTTTTTAGGGCTAGTACTTGGAGCCTCTAATAATTTTTTTTTTTTTTTAATTAAATTTCTAGGCCAAACACTGGCTCACACCTGTAATCCCAGGACTTTAGAAGGCTGAGGTGGGCGGATCACTTGAGGTCAGGATTTCAAGACTAGCCTGGCCAACATGGTGAAACCCTGTTTCTACTAAAAATACAAAAGTTAGCCCGGCATAGTGGCACATGCCTGTAATACAAGCTACTCAGGAAGCTGAGGCGCAAGAATTGCTTAAACTGGGGAGGCAGGCACATGCCACCACACCCAGCTAATTTTTGTATTTTTAGTAGAGACAGGGTTTCACCATGTTGGCCAGGCTGAACTTGAACTCCTGACCTCAGGTGATCCACCTGCCTCCGCTTCCCAAAGTGCTAGGATTACAGGCATGAGCCACCATGCCCTGCTGGTTTATTTAATCTTTAATAGCAACATTGGTCATTATTTCATTCTTTCCTTCAACTAACATTCATTGAGCTTTGTCCTATACACTGAAATTATACAGGTGAATCTGACATAGTCTCTGCCTTAAGAAATCTTGGTCTCTGCCTAGTTGAGAAGATAAAGTACAGGAGGGTGATTAGCACTCTAGTACATATATTATGGATGAGGGCAGAGTGGTACAGTGTCCAGACTCTGAGTCATACAGGTCCTGAGTTCAAATTCCAGCTCTGCTACTTTCTACTGGCATGATTTTGGATAACTGTTTACCTCTCTAAATCTTAGTTTCTTCATCTCTAAAATGGATAATACAATTTCCATTCGTGTGGATTACAGAACAGAATACAGGTAAATTGTTTAGTTAGTACCATGCCTACCACATTAAACAGGTTCACTAAATAGTAGCAGCCATTATGTACATAGTGCCACAGGAGCACAGAGGTGAGAGAGACAAGCAGCCTGGAGTCACTGAGGAAGGCTTTGCATAGGAGGTGACATCTGAGGAACTTGCCTGTGGAAAAGAGCTCTAGGCAGAGAGGTGGCATGGGCAAAGAGACATAAGGAAATCCAGCATTAGGAGTGATGAAGAGGTCAGGCTTTCTGGACTGTGACAAGCTTGGAGAGTGTCATAGAAGTTCACTGGGGTCTCATTGAGAAGGGCTTTGAATGCTAAGCTAGTGAGCTTAAAGAGCTTGGACTTGATGCTATAGATGGGAGAGTCAGTGAAGGGTCTGTTTTTTTTGTTTGTTTGTTTTTTTTGAGACGGAGTCTCGCTCTGTCGCCCAGGCTGGAGTGCAGTGGCGTGATCTCGGCTCACTGCAAGCTCCGCCTCCCGGGTTCCCGCCATTCTCCTGCCTCAGCCTCCCGAGTAGCTGGGACTACAGGCGCCCGCCACCGTGCCTGGCTAGGTTTTTGTATTTTCACTGTGGTCTCGATCTCCTGACCTTGTGATCCACCCGCCTCGGCCTCCCAAAGTGCTGGGATTACAGGCGTGAGCCACCGCGCCCAGCTGGGTCTGTGTTTAATTGCCTTGTCAAAGCCTGACTCAAGGGAGCAACACTGATTGCTGATTCTTGGTTGAGTGGTTGAGTTTTGTGCGCCTTACCCAGTGTGGGGCTGGATATAGAAAAGGTACCGGCCTGATCTTGCCCATGTACCTTGGAGAAAGAGGGAAGGTGGTCCTTTATGATTTTCTTGAAAAAGGCTTAAAAGAAGTAGTAGAGGTGTGGAGAGAATGGGAGGACAGGACAGGGAGAATAGGGATTGGGGAAGAGATGTAAAGGGAAGCAGAGGGAAGCTCTGTGGCTCTACTAGCTGTGGGACATGGAGCCTGGGCCAAGTCCCTTTAACCCTGATGGCCCAGACAAGGCCCGGAGTCTAATACAGAAGGCGTCTGGCTCAGAAGGTTCTGAGTTGGGTAGGCTGATATAGAGGGAGGACTCCCTGAAAGCATGGGTTTGTCATATGGCCACATGATCTCTGAAGAGTATAGGTAGGCTGCCAAGGCTCTGGAGGTGGGGCAGGGAAAGGGATGGAAAGGAACAGAGGGAATCTCTGCTTTATGGGTATAGTGCTGGTCTGGAAACGAGAGGTCTGTCTTTTGAGCCTAACATTCTCCATAGTCAAGTGGGTAAACCCTCTCTTATGCTGCCCCCTGCCTAGTTCCCAAGGCCCTAGAACCTGTAATGTTTTTGTTTTTTGTTGAGACAGTTCCTCGCTATGTCACCCAGGTTGTAGTGCACTCATGGCTCACTGAAGCTTCGACCTCCCAGACTCAAGCGATCCTCCCACCTCAGCCTCCCAAGTAGCTGGGGCTATGGGTGTAAGCTGCTATGTCCAGCTCATTTTTGTACGTTTTGTAGAGATGGGGTTTCACCATGTTGGCCAGGCTGGTGTGGAATTCCTGGGCTCAAGTGATCTGCCTGCCTCGGCCTCCCAAAGTGCTGGGATTACAGGCGTGAGCCTCTGCACCTGGCCCGGAATGTTTTTGAGTGCTCTTTTCCTGTCTATACGAGACTTTGCTACCGTATAGAGAATGCCACGTTGCACTCTGAATAAGGATTCTTTTGTAGGGACACAGGCTCAAGAACTCTGAGAATCAGACTTACCAAGCCCTGGACAGCTTGAATACCAGCCGGCGGGTGCTCATCTCCGGAACTCCCATCCAGAATGATCTGCTTGAGTATTTCAGCTTGGTACATTTTGTTAATTCCGGCATCCTAGGTAAGAATCTAGCCTTGTTTGCCACACCAGAGAGGAGCCCTGCCTAGTCTTTGGGAGTATAACTCCAGCTGAGGAGAGAAAGAAGAGAATGCTAGTTATATGTGGGTCACTAGGCACTCTTGTAGGAAGGCTTCTCTTGTCAGGGAGTAGCAAAGCCATTGGGAGGCCTTGGATCTGCTGAGCAATTCAGCAAAGCCCATGTTGGCCATTTTTCCATTGCAGAGGTGGCAGGGGCTATACAGGGTGTGGTGTTATGACGAGCTGAGGGTGGAATTATTATTTTTGCTTCTCACATCCTAGCTCCCTTACAAGAACTTTGGCCTCAGAGCAAGCTCTGTGTTGGGCAGATGTGTGTTTTTTAAAAATCATTTTAACCATTTTTAAGTGTAACAATTCAGTGGTATTAAGTACATTCACGTTGTGCAACTATCACCATCATCCATCTTCAGATTTTTTTTTTTCTATTTGCTAAACTGAAAATCTACCCAATAACTCCTCTCCCCTTCCCTCCCAGTGCTTTGAGAGGCTGGGGTGGGAAGATCACTTGAGGCCAGTTCACGACCAGCCTGGGCAACATAGTGAGATCTCGTCTCTACAATATAAGAAAATTAGCGGCCGGGCGCGGTGGCTCACGCCTGTAATCCCTGCACTTTGGGAGGCCGAGACGGGCGGATCACGAGGTCAGGAGATCGAGACCATCCTGGCTAACACGGTGAAACCCCGTCTCTACTAAAAATACAAAAAATTAGCCGGGCGCGGTGGCGGGCGCCTGTAGTCCCAGCTACTCGGGAGGCTGAGGCAGGAGAATGGCGCGAACCCGGGAGGCGGAGCTTGCAGTGAGCCGAGATGGTGCCACTGCACTCCAGCCTGGGCGACAGAGTGAAGACTCCGCCTCAAAAAAAAAAAAAAAAAAAGAAAATTAGCTGGGTGTGGTGGTGTGTGCTGCTGGTCCTAGCTACTTAGGAGGCTGTGATCATGCCATTGCACTCTAGCCTGGGCAACAAAGCAAGGCCCTGTCTCTAAAATAATAATAATAATAATAAAAACTCCTCATTCCTCCCTCCCCTAATCCCTGGCAACCACATATATATTTGTGAAAGGGTGTGTTAGTACCATCCCAACTTGCCAGTGCTCAAGAGTAAGCAGAGAACCTGCTGAGTGGCAAGATTATGACCAAGTGAACACATTTGTGTAACCACCATCAGATTAATTACTAACACTCACTTGGCAGCCCCTTTTCTAATCACTGTCCTCTCCTTTCACCCCAGCAGTAAACTCCTTCTTGACACTATAGGTTGGTTTTGCCTATTTTTGAATTTATATAAATGAAATCATATAGTATGTATTCCTTTATATCTGGTTTCTTTTGTTCAACATTATGTTTATAAAGTTTATCCACATTATGTGTAGCAGTAGTTCGTTCATTTTCATAATTGCATACTATTCCATGTTATGAATACACTAGATTTATTCTACTGGTTTGGTTTTGTTTGTTGAGACAGAGTCTCTGTTGCCCAGGCTGGAGTACAGTGTTGCAATCATAGCTCACTGCACCCTCAACTTCTGGGCTCAAGCAATCCTCCCACCTCAGCTTCCTGAGTAGCTGGGACTACAGGCACATGCCACCACCACTGGCTAACTTTTAAATTTTTTATAGAGATGGGGTCTCACTATGTTGCTCAGGCTGGTCTTGAATTCCTGGGTTCAAATGATTCTCTTGCGTCAGCCTCTCAAACTGCTGGAATTACAGGCATGAGCCCCTATGCCTGGCTTCCAACTTTTTCTGTTTGGATATCTGGTTCACCCTGCATCATATATTGAAAAGACCATTCTTTCCCCCATTGCTTTGCAGGGCTACCTTCTTCATAAATCAAATGTTCATATATGTGTTGCTCCATTTATGGACTCTATTCTGTTCCTCTGGTCTGTTTGTCTCCTTGTGCCAGTACTTCTCTGCTTTATTTACTGTGGCCTAATAAGTCTTGATATTCATTAGTGTGAATATTCTATCTATAGTCTTCTTTTTTATTAAATTTTGACACGGGGTCTTGCTTTGTCACCCAGGCTGGAATGCAGTGGTGAGATCATGGCTCACTGCAGCCTTAACTTCCGGGCTCTAGTGATCCTCCCGCCTCAGCCTCCTGAGTAGCTGGGACAACAGACACACACCATCATGCCTGGCTAATTTTTGTATTTTGGGTAGAAGTGGGGTTTTGCCATGTTGTCCAGGCTGGTCTTGAACTCTTGAGCTCAAGCAATCTGCTCAGCCTCCAACTATATTCTTACTCCTTAACATTGTCCTAGATATTCTTGGCCCTTTGCATTCCCATGTAAATTTCAGAATCAACTTGTCAATTTATACCCCTACTGCCTGCCATACCCACCAAAATAACTCTAACTGGATTTTAACTGGGCTGTATTGAAACATAGATAAATTCTGAAACATCTTTCATTTTTATAATAAGGAACCTTCCAATGTATTAATATGCTCCCTCAACTTATTTAGGTCATCTTTAATTTTTCTCAATGTGGCCAGGTGCGACGGCTCACAACTGTAATCCCAGCACTTTGGGAGGCCAAGGCGGGAGGGCACCTGGAGCCCAGGAGTTCAAGACCAGCCTGGGCAACATGGCAAAATTCCATCTCTACAAAAAAATACAAAAGTTAGCTGAGTGTGGTGGCATGCGCCTATAGTCCCAGCTTCTTGGGAGGCTGAGGCTGTGGTGAGCCATGATTGTCCCATTGCATTCCAGCCTGGGTGACAGGGAGAGAACCTGTCTCAAAAAAAAAAAATTGGCTGGGCACAGTGGCTCACGCCTGTAATCCCAGCACTTTGGGAGGCTGAGGCGGGCGGATCACGAGATCAGGAGTTCAAGACCAGCCTGACCAACATGGTGAAACCCCATCTCTACTAGAAATACAAAAATTAGCCAGGCACGGAGGTGGGTGCCTGTAATCCCAACTACTCAGGAGGCTGAGGCAGGAGAATTGCCTGAACCCAGGAGGCAGAGGTTGCAGTGAGCCGAGATTGTGCCACTGCACTCCAGCCTGGGTGACAGAGCAAGACTCCAATTTAGGGGAAAAAAAAAAAAAATCCACTCTGGCCATGTTTGTCTTTTTAGGTGACTATTCAGTCCATTTACATTTACTCTAAGTAATTATATATTTGGATTTTCACCTATCATCTCACTATTTGGCCTTTCAGGTCTTCACTGCTTTGATACCTCTCTGATCTGTTAAACAGAAATTGGCCTATATTTTGTTTAGCCTTGTTCTTGGTAGGAAGGCTGTTTTGTGAGAAGGTAGTCTGCCATCACTAGCTGTGGGAAAATCATTCCTTTTCCACATTCTTCTGTTTTCCTTCTCTCCTGTTTTTAGGGACTGCCCATGAATTCAAGAAGCATTTTGAATTGCCAATTTTGAAGGGTCGAGATGCTGCTGCTAGTGAGGCAGACAGGAAGCTAGGAGAAGAGCGGCTGAGGGAGCTCACCAGTATTGTGAATAGGTAATGACCTCAACCAAAGTCATTAGAATTGCCTCCCAAACCATCCATGGCCAGTCCTTTGGGGGCTTTGCCTGTCTAGAGCCCTCAAAGGCTGAGATTCTAGGAAGGGAGTGGGATCTGTGTCCTAACTACGGCCACTGAATAAACAAAGGAGTCTTGGAGGCGAAGTTCCTGCTTTCTTTCTAGCCTGGGCTCTGGTCTGGTTTTGGTCTGTTTATCAGCCTGCTGAGGAAGCTCTTCTCTGATGCTGCTGGACTTCTTGAGCAAAGTATACTTTGAAGCATTACTAGTATTTCCAAAGCTTTCTGTCAGTTTGTCTCAGACCTGAAGCATTAGGTTTCTCTTCCCAGGCCCCATAGTCATTCTGTGACAGGTAGGAGAAGATCTGAAAGGGGTTTGTAGCTCCCAGGCTAAGAGGACTTACTTTTTCAGGGAACTTACATAACCCAGGGGGTAGGCACATTCTGGACTCCTTTGTCCAGAGGTGGTATGCACTTAATAGGTTACATTCTAAAGAGTCCTCCTGCCCTTCCCAACAACTGCCTGGCTACCTGGCTACCTCTCCCTACCAATTTTAGATGGCAGGCCGGGTGTGGTGGCTCATGCCTATAATCCCACCACTTTGGGAAGCTGAGGCAGGTGGATCACTTGAGGTAAGGAGTTCGAGACTAGCCTGGCCAACATGGGGAAATACAAAAATTAGCCGGGTGTGGTGGGGTGCACCTGTAGTCCCAGCTACTCTGGAGGGAGAGGCAGGAGAATCGCTTGAACCTGGGAGGCGGAGGTTGGAGTGAGCTGAGATGCGCCACTGCAACTCCAGCCTGGGTGACAGAGCAAGACTCCGTCTCAAAAAAAAAAAAAAAAAAAAAAAAAAATTAGATGGCAGGAAGAATTGGTGTTTTCTTAAGATCTGCTTCTTAGGTGCCTGATCCCTATCCTTCTTGGTCTTCCCAGGAGGTCTATGCTTAATTCCATTTAGCCATGTAGCAGCGGGCATTTGGACAAATGCAAGCGGAAACTCCCCTAAGGACTCAGTAATTTACAGCTTGCTTTTCCTGTTAGAGCTCCTGTCTCAATGGGAAGCCTCAGTCTTCTCTTGAAGACTAGGCAGCGTGTTGAAGGGGAAGAGAAAGTGCTGCCTGTCTAAGCTAGAATGTTTGGAAGGTCTCTGTTCCCATAACTGAGACCCTGATACAGATGTGTTTGACATAGGTCTGATGAGTCTCTGACACTTTTTTTTTTTTGAGACGGAGTCTTGCTCTTGTTGCCCAGGCTGGAGTGCGATGGGGTGATCTTGACTCACTGCAACCTCCACCCCCTGGGTTCAAGCAATTCTCCTGCCTCAGCCTCCTGAGTAGCCGGGTTTACAGGCGCCTGCCGCCACATTTGGTTAATTTTCATATTTTTAGTAGAGAAAGGGTTTCTCCATTTTGGCCAGGCTGGTCTCGAACTCCTGACCTCAGGTGATCCTCCGCCTCGGCTTCCCAAAGTGCTGGGATTACAGGTGTTAGCTACTGCGCCTGACCAGTCTCTGACATTTGATACTGTAAAAGAGGGCTAGTCTTGGTCCTTTGGGTGGTAGCTTTTATTCCCGTAGTTAGCATGGCAATTTTACCAGTCTCTTGCCTTTTTACCCTGTTTTCTCTAGATGCCTGATACGGAGGACTTCTGATATCCTTTCTAAATATCTGCCTGTGAAGATTGAGCAGGTCGTTTGTTGTAGGTACTGAACTCAACTGAAAGATCTGGAGTGAGTGGGTCAAAGCCTAGCTCCTGAAGCATGGCTGGACTCTCAAGGTGCTCTCAGAGGACAGGAGGGTGGTCTAGCTTTTTCCACTGACCCAGCTGCCTTTTTTAGGCTGACACCCCTTCAGACTGAGTTATACAAGAGGTTTCTGAGACAAGCCAAACCAGCAGAAGAATTGCGTGAGGGCAAGATGAGTGTGTCTTCCCTTTCTTCCATCACCTCGCTAAAGAAGCTTTGTAATCGTGAGTTGAGCTTGTGTCCTGGTGTCCTCTGTGAGAGTGAGCAAGGGAGGGTAGGTTCCTGTAGTGGCCCGGCAACCCTCACTAAAACTTGTCCAGAGTCATCCTCATAGAGGCCACATGTGATTCCAACCCTACCCAAAGCACGAACCCTGCATTGTGGACTCTGTTTACCAGACCCTTTGCTTTGGAAAATTGAACTCATCTTCTGTCCAGTCCATGCTTGATGACCTGGGATATGTCGACTGTGTTTGTGAGTGCTTGCATGTACACATGCTCATATACAATGTTGGGCAGGAGGAAAAATAACAAAGAAACCTTGCCTGCTCTGTTATAGCTCCCTTCTTGTTGGGAGAACACATTAGTGAGTGAGATTGTCCATCCATTGTCCCAGATGGCACCAACTGTATCCTGTTGGAATTTGGTAGGATGAAGATCAAGCAAGTCTGATATTGAGGAAGGCCTTCTGGGCTAGGCTTCTAGAGGGAGTTCTAGTGAACACTGTTCAGAAAACAAAGTAGCTGGGTTTTGTTTTGTTTTCTCCCAGATCCAGCTCTAATCCATGATAAGTGTGTGGAAGAGGAGGATGGCTTTGTGGGTGCCTTGGACCTCTTCCCTCCTGGTTATAGCTCAAAGGCCCTGGAGCCCCAGCTGTCAGGTGACCCTTTTCCTACCAGTATGTGGGCTTCTCTAGGAGGAGGGTGGGAGATTGTCTTTGTGCTAGGGCTGTCCTGTTTCAAGGCAGGATATCAAGAGTGCCTGGGCCATTGGGATAGCCAGTAGGGGATTGCTGGTTGCTGCTCTTCCCAGGTAAGATGCTGGTCCTGGATTACATTCTGGCGGTGACCCGAAGCTGTAGCAGTGACAAAGTAGTGCTGGTGTCAAATTACACCCAGACTTTGGATCTCTTTGAGAAGCTGTGCCGGGCCCGAAGGTAGGGAAGAGCCTAACCAGGATGCCAAAGGGGATGTACCCCTCCCCTACTGCCCCTCTAGTTCTGATTTGTGGATGTGGGCCAAGATCTGGGCACATAAATGCTTTCCCTAAAGATATCTTCCCTTATTGCTGTGATGGCCCCAGCTCTATCTCCAAGTAGAAGATCCCCTAGTCCTTCAGGTACGCCTTTAGGACAGAGTCTTGGCCTCTAGCTCCCTGCCCCTGCCTTTGGGAGCTTAGGGCCTCAAGCATGGTTATTTCAATCCCTTCAGTAGCTCTCACTCTGCTTTCTTGGGTCTTTTTAAAAAAGTTTTTATTTTTAAATTTTTTTTCCCCAATCACTGAAGCTCTATTTTCTTGGGTCTCAAATCCCCCTTCAGGTACTTATATGTCCGCCTGGATGGCACGATGTCCATTAAGAAGCGAGCCAAGGTTGTAGAACGCTTCAATAGTCCATCGGTAAATGCACATCCCCTGTCCCCACACCACCAATGCAGTATCATCAGAATTAAGGATTGATGGAGAAGCTATAAGGGGTTACCTTGATTTTTTTTTTTCTTCTTCCCCTAGTGGATATGGTAGGATTTGGCTGGTTGGTGATGGCTGGGCTGGGAACTGACTTTGTGCGTTGAGAAATTGGCTGGTGAGCGGATAAACTGGTGGCTTTCACAATTGGTACTGAGTAGTATAGAGGCATGAGAGAGGAGCTGGTTGGGCTGAGCAGGATCCCAGTTTAGGCTATAAGAGGTTCCTTTTCTCCTGTTTCTTCTCTTTCCAGAGCCCTGACTTTGTCTTCATGCTGAGCAGCAAAGCTGGGGGCTGTGGCCTCAATCTTATTGGGGCTAACCGGCTGGTCATGTTTGACCCCGACTGGAACCCAGCCAATGATGAACAAGCCATGGCCCGAGTCTGGCGAGATGGTCAAAAGAAGACTTGCTATATCTACCGCCTGCTGTCTGTAAGGATGGTGATAGTAGTCATAGTGGGGGTGGGTTATGGAACGAGACCTTCAGGACCATCTTGTTTCTTAGTGCCTCTCTTTGGCCTTTCTGTCTCTAGCAGTAGCCAAGCTATGGGCCCAGAAGTGAGTCCTTTATTCTTCTGTTCTTCCTCCCCTTCTCTCCATCCCATTCCCTCAAACCATTCTTACTGTGCCATCTGAACACTTGTTCAGTACATCCTTTTCACAGGACACCTGCTTCCCCCATACATGATTTCTGCTGTGTCACCAGCCTTGTAGTCTTCTCTCATCCCCTGTCCTATTTGCATTCTCCAAGTTATCAATTATCACCTTCAGACCATCCATCCCATAGTTCCTCTCTTGCAGCTTACGTCATTGGACTTGACTACCCTCTTTTCTTCCTTGCTGCAGTCCTCTATCCTCTGCTATATTCCTACTTCCTAATTCATTGATGACTTTGGACACTAGCTCAGCCTTCATTTCTTTCCCAAAGCCAGCAATCATACTGGCTGACCTCAAGGACCATGCGGTTATCCAGCACTCTGGCCTTCATGTTTTCTTGACCTCATCTCAATCCCCCTTCATCTTAACTATTCCTAAGGTCACACTGTGGAACTTGTTAGAACCCAAAACCTTAATAATTGTCATTCTACTCTCACTTCTTGTCCTCCTAGCTTTCACATACCTGCTGTATCTGCTTCAGCCTAATGTTCCTGTAGCCTCTCCCCTTCCCACCCTCCCACTCATCTGGCTTGACTTCCTTGTTTATTTAGCCCAGTCTTCATTGTGCATCCTTTCAGCTACTCTTTTCCCAATACCCATTCCAGTTGGATTATTTGAGCTGTTTTCAGCTTCTACACCAGCTACATTGCATTTACAGGTTGGTACTACCACAAATTCATGTTCTCTTTTTGAGGTGGGCCATATCTCATTTCCTTCAACCATTTCAAGCATCTACCATTTCTCTCAAATTTCCTGCCTAACTCATCTTCTTTCTACTTACTCATCAGACTCCTTATACCACTGAACCTACCTTTAAATACACTACTGACTTCCTAATTGCCAAAACAGGAGACTATTGATTTTTCCTCTTTGTGTATCTCACACTGTGACTAATCATCCCTTTAAAAATGCTCTTCTAGGCTGGGTGCAGGAGGATCACTTGAGGCCAGGAGTTTGAGGCTATAGTGAGCTAGGATTGTGCCACTCTATCCTGGGTGACAGGATAAAAAAAAAATTTTTTTTATTTCCGTCACTTAATCTACATTTCCACTTAGATTTTTAATGAGCACTTTAGAAGTATCATGACTAAACTCATTCCCCTTCTGATTAATTGATTGATTTTGAGACAGTTTCTTTCTGTTGCCTAAGCTGGAGTACAGTGGCACGATCATGGCCCACTACAGCTTCAATCTCCCACCTCAACCCCCTGAAGTAGCTGGGGCTACAGGTGTGTGCCACCATACCCGGATAACTTTTTTCTTTATTTTTTGTAGAGAAGGGGTCCTGCTATGTTGCCTAGGCTGGTCTCGAACATCTGGACTCAAGCGATCCTCCCACCTTGGCCTTCCCAAGTGCTGGGATTAACAGCATGAGCCACCACACCTGGCGCCCTTTCTGAATGTTGTTCTTAATGGCTCCATTATCCACCCAACCCAAAACTTGGAATAATCTTATCGGACTATTCTTTTCTCCTAACAACCAGATTCCTACCAGTTTTCACTGATTTTTACCTTCTTGAAATTTCCTTAATCTAACCCTGCTCTCCAAGCCCTTCGGAGGTCATGGTCATCTGTCACTTGGATATTGTAGCAGCTTCCTAATTGTTTACTTCTGTCTTATCCCAACCCATTGTTCACATACTGCTTCCAGAAGGAACTTTCCAAAAATTCAGATTTTACTTTTCATTCCTTCGAAGACAAGATTAAGGCCTTCAGCATGGCATCCAAGGTTCTTTTTTTTTTTGAGATGGAGTCTTGCTCTTGTCGCCCAGGCTGGAGTGCAATGGCACAATCTCGGCTCACTGCAACCTCTGCCTCCTGGGTTCAAGCGATTCTCTTGCTTCTCCTGAGTAGCTGGGATTACAGGTGCCTACCACCTGTATTTTTAGTAGAGAGGGGGTTTCGCCATGTTGGCCAGGCTGGTCTCGAACTCCTGACCTTGTGATCTGCCTGCCTCGGCCTCCCAAAGTGCTGGGATTACAGGCATGAGCCACCATGCCTGTCCCCAAGGTTCTTTAATGTGGCCTCTGCTGACTTCCCAGTCTCAGCTCTTACTATACTCCCACCAACCTCTAGTTAGCCTGAACTCCTCACAGTCCTCCAATAGGCCAGTAGCATTCCTTTGTTCCTATGCTGGGAATGCCTTTCTTTGTATCTTTTCTTACAAACCATCTATTCATTTTCAAGATTGAGCTCAAGGATAGAGTTTCAAGTTTTCAATACTGTTCTACTCTACCATCCGTATGGACTCCCAGTTATCCTGTACAGATTTCTGTCATTGTATCAACTCTTTAAATGTTTGTCTTTCTCACTATTCTAGGAGCTCAAGGATAGGGGATATATATGATTCTTCTTTGTATCCTAATGTCAGCACAGGGTCTGAAATAGAATAGATACCCAAATGATATTTATTGAATGAATTAGAGTTGGGCTTGGTATGGAAATCTGAAGCTGCAGCAGACAAACCTCAGTTCACCCTAAAGGGATTTAGCCAGGCCCCGGGACCCTTCATTAGTATGGAAAATAGCCTGGGTCTACATGACTATTCATGTCATGTTCTCAGGAGAGAGACTGGGAAAATGGGCCTCAGCTGAGTAGAGATAATGCTCTGGGACTCATACTTTTTATTCATATCCCCTTCTCGGGTAGCTGTGTTTCACCCCTTTGGTTTTCCTGCTCCCTTTTTATGGGGATGGCTAAGCACTGTATCCGTTGACATTCCGCACCCGCTCTTCCCCAGGCAGGGACCATTGAGGAGAAGATCTTCCAGCGTCAGAGCCACAAGAAGGCACTGAGCAGCTGTGTGGTGGACGAGGAGCAGGATGTAGAGCGCCACTTCTCTCTGGGCGAGTTGAAGGAGCTGTTTATCCTGGATGAAGCTAGCCTCAGTGACACACATGACAGGTGGGGAAGTGCCCTAACCATTATCTCTAAGCTACCCACACAGCAGGGAGATGGGTTCCGTAGTGACTTCAGCTGTGCCTTCTTTCCCTAGGTTGCACTGCCGACGCTGTGTCAACAGCCGTCAGATCCGGCCACCCCCTGATGGTTCTGACTGCACTTCAGACCTGGCTCAGTGGAACCACTGCACTGATAAGCGGGGGCTCCAGGATGAGGTACTCCAGGCTGCCTGGGATGCTGCCTCCACTGCCATCACCTTCGTCTTCCACCAACGTTCTCATGAGGAGCAGCGGGGCCTCCGCTGATAACCAGCTGGTCTGGGTGTAGCTCTTAGAGGAAGGAGATAGGGAAAAGGGGTTCCTTGCCCCACAGGGCCCTGTTGAATTTTGTTCTCTGGGAGAAAATCATCAAGAAGGGCTGCATGATGTTTGCCCAAAATTTATTTTATAAGAAAAACTTTTTTGGTTAAAAAAAAGAATAAAGGTATGAAAGGGTTTGAGGCCTGAGAGCAGTGTGGTAAGCCCAGCAGGGAAGAAGCCCCCTATACTTCTCTAAAGCCTGGGTGCCTGCTTGAGGAGGGAAGGCAGGAACCCAGGGCAGGGGAGGGCGTCTCTTCAGCAATGATGATGACCACTGTAACCTCCTAGCCCAGGGTTCCCAGCATACTGAGTAAGGGGCCCAAAGACACTAAACCCAGCTGTAAGAATGCCTCTTTGCTGGGCCTCATCAAGGCCTCCAGGACCTCAGTGCAAGGGAAGAAGGAAAAAAGAGACAAAAGGTGACAGAAAGAGAAAGATAGAACTGGTGGTTGGGGTTCTGGGCAGCCCATGCTTCAGCCCCTGCAAGCTGATGGTACCGAGCATGAGACTGTGAGGTACGGGCCCCATCACATGGTGCTAACATAATCTGCGAAGGCCTGGGATGAGTCCCATGAGTCGCTAACCACATGGCAGGTAGCCCGGAGTCGCCGGATGGCTTCCCTGGCTGTGACTGCATCCTGGTCCAGCCAGTTTTGGAAGAGGCGCAGGTGACCAAAGGCTCCACGGCCCCAGCGCTCCAGCCGCTTGGCGAACTCCAGAAGCCCATCTGGCTTGATGCAGTTGGAACTGGTAGGGTGAGATGGATTAGATATCCGGGAAGCAGCAAATTCCTGGTCTATATCTCTGTAGCCCCATCCCTTGTCTTGCCCCTCCCCTCATGTACCTGATGTCCAGCTGACAGAGAGAGGAGGATGAATCCTCTGAGAAAACATCTGCCAAGGCCAGCAGGCCAGCATTCCCTGGAGAGAAGGGGAGAAGTGCCTGTCACCTCCACCCAAGAACAGGGAACAAGGGTATCCCAACCCAACTCTGGCTGGGGAGAAGCCCAGCCCTGCTGGTTCCTGAAGCCCCAGCACAGAAATATCTGTATTCCAACTCCCACGTTCCCAATGGAGAGGTCTTTGCCTTTATCCAGTGAGTTTTTAGGTCAAAGGCCTAGCTCCTTTCCCCTCTGCCTCCCCAGGGTCTGGCCCCCACCCAGGCGGTTCCCTGGCAGCCGGAGGCCCTTCAGTGTGGAGTTGCCCTTCATAGCAGCAACCATCTCAGGCAGAAATTGGGCTGGGCGCTTCTCAAACAGACGGCAGAAGGAGAAGGTAATCTCTGTCAAGAAAAATTATAGTAAATTCTGATGGCTGTATTAGGACTGGTGCCGCCCCCCCTACCCCAGTTGGCCCTAGCAAGGGGTATTAACATTGTATAGGCCCAAAAAGAGGAAGGAATTTTTCTAGACTCCATGCAAGGCTGGAACTAAATCAGAATCCAAACCAAAGACTGAACCTAAATGTTCACTATTAGGAGGTTCTCTGCATGGACAATTCTCCATTCACTTTCTTCTTTCCCTATCACTGACCACCCTCTATGCGGGGTTGGGGATCAGAGAAAAGTCTATGAAGGGAGCCTGGCACAGTACATTTTGCCCCACCACCACCATTTTGTCCACCTCTGAAAGGTAAGAGCAACTTCTGGGTGAGGCACTCTAAAAGAGTAATTTTTCATGTTTAGCAGAGGAGGAATTGAGGTTGGGGCTTTTAGAAGGAAAGTCATGCAGGTTCTATATCCATTTTATAGTTGAGGACACAAGGCCAAGAAAGGAACAGTGGTTTGCTCACTCAGATAATGGCAGAACCACAGTGAAGACCCAGGAAATGTCCAGGTTCTGAATGAGGGACTTACCTTGCAGAGTCAGATTCTGTAGCAAAAAGAGCACCTCGCTCTGACAGTCAGCCAGATTCATGTCATGGAAGCTCAGTCTTTTCAGGGCTAAGTTGTACTCTGGATAGGAGGCAGAGATCATGGACCATAGACCTTAGCTTTCCTAGAGAACAGTGCTAGGTCCCCACCTACTCTCCCTTCACCATTCTGGCTGGGTCCTACCTTTGAGTGTTTGCAAAACAAGCCCAAAATCCTGGGGAGAGGCAAAGGTGGCACTATCCAGGGACAGCTGCTGCAGAGAACCCGAGGCCTTCAGAACGGAGCACAGCAGTGGGGCTGGCTGGGCTCCCCGTGGAAATCCCATCTCCAACTGCTCCAGGCAGTTTTCTGGATATGGTGGGGAAAGAAGATTCCAGCTGGCCATCTCTACCTCACTCCCATAGTAGGTCCCATCCTGTTCTTAAGGGATTCATCTAAAAAATTATTTATTCATTCACTTGTTGAATGCTTACCATATGTCAGCACTGTGCTAGATTCTGGATATTGAGCACTAAATAAGAGATTTAATCCTTGCCCTGGTAGAACTTTTAGACCAGGAAGACAGGCTACTCAGACAAGCAAATAAAGTACACAGAGTGGTGGGATAGGAGACATACAAGAACTAAGGGAACATACAGCAGGGGAACTAATCCAGTCTAAAGGTCAGTTCTTTTCCTTTTCTGGAGACCAAGCTGCCTTGGTCACTCTCTGCAGGTCTTATGGTGGTTTAGGCCCTGTCTAGCTCAAGAGTATCTTAGTGGCAAGCTCTAAAGGGGAACAGGTTCCAGATAAGCCAGGAATGAGTGATAGAGGAGGTCCTTCCCCTTTCCTCATACGAATGCATCTGCACATTTGTGTGGGGATACACGTGCATGCACACACACAAACACACACAGTGCTTCACCTGGTATCTCCTCATCGCCTATTATGAGGCTAGGGGGTCCTGCATTCCCTGGCACACCAGGGTTGTCCCGCTGGCTTGGGTGGTCAACACGAATAGAGAGGACCCGTAGCAGTGGCAGTGCTCGCACGATAGCACGTGTCAGCTCCAGGATGGGCAGTGGTGAGAACAGGTCACTGAGATGCAGGGCACGGAGGCGACATCCAGCCTGGCCTGACAGGGCCCGCAGGCTGTCTAGCAGGCGGAAGATGTTAGAGCCCAGGCCTATGGCAAGAAAAAGATTAAGTCAGAACCATGTGGGAGTGTCAGCAGGGGTAATATATTCAAATACAACTCCAAATACTTTTGGTTACTAGCAAATCTCTTGGGTTTTGGCTCAGCTTATTTAAACCCATTTGTCTTAACTACTCATCCATGTCTTGCTTTTTCCTTAGGTAACCAGCATACTGAGGTCTGCTGTTTTGGGCTATGCCCATAAGAAGCATCAGTCAGGGCAGAGTCACAAAATTTAGAAGATACGATATGGTGAAGCAGCATGTGGCTACTAGCTGAATGACAGGCCCAGACAGTAGCAGGTCTCTGGATTTCTGGGTTCTGAGTAGTTTTCTGAAGAAACCGGCCTTGAAGGAAGTTTTAGACAGAGGGAGAAGACATAGTCAAGAATCCCAGTTAGTTGGGAGCAGTGGCTCACGCCTGTAATCCCAACACTTCGGGAGGCCAAGGTGGGCAGATCACTTGAGGCCAAGAGTTCCAGACCAGCCTGGCCAACATGGTGAAACCCTGTCTCTACCGAAAATACAGAAATTAGCTGGGCTTGGTGGCACATGCCTGTAGTCCCAGCTACTGGGGAGGCTGAGGCAGGAGAATCACTTGAACCTGGGAGATGGAGGTTGCAGTGAGCCGAGATCACACCACTGCACTCCAGCCTGGGTGACAGAGCAAGACTCTGTCTCAAAAAAAAAAAAAAAAATCACAGCTCGGAGAGTGCAAGGCATGAATGGGACCCTTGTTTGTTTGGCTACATGAGGCTCAGGAAACAGCTCTAGAGGGCAGGGCTTTGAAGGCCACATTATGGAAAGGCAAAGGGATGGTTTAATCTCATAGGCAATAGGGAGCACCTAAAAACTATGGAGAGTGACAGTGACCCAATGGGGAATACTTTAGAAGAATCAGTGGGTGGGAATGGGGCAGAAAAAAAATAACCAAATCCCACAGGATGGACTAGGATCCAGGAAGGTTAGTTGCTTAATGCCACAGGCAAATAATTCCTTGGACTATGCAGGCTCCTGTTCATTCATTCATTCATTCATTCAACTAAACTACCCAGGGCCTACTAAATATCAAGTTTTTTGCTAGACACTAGTGAGCAGAACATTGCTTTTTTTTTCTTACATAGCTTGATAATGTGAAGGAAACAGGGGGAATAAAGTACTATGGAATTACAAAGGATGGGTACCTAGTCCAGCTTACATCAGTAAAGGCACTCCAGCTAAGTCCTAAAAAACATAAAGGAGACAGGCTAAAATTTAGGAAGAATGATTGTGGCAGAGGCAACTTGGCATATGTAGAGTCCTGAAGGAGAACAAAAAAGTTTCATAATGGCTGGTGTGAGACTGTGAAGGGGGGAAGCATTCAAGATACAACTATAGGCCAGGTGTGGTGGCTCACACCTATATAATACCAGCACTTTGGGAGGCTGAGGTAGGCAGATCACCTGAGGTCAGGAGCCCAAGACCAGTCTGGCCAACATGGTAAAACCCTGTCTCTACTAAAAATACAAAAATTAGCTGGGTATAGTGGCGTGTGCCTATAATCCCAGCTACTGAGGCAGTAGAATTGCTTGGACCTGAGAGGTGGAGGTTGCAGTGAGCCAAGATTGCACCATTGCATTCCAGCCTGAGTGACAAGAGTGAGACTCCATGTCAAAAAAAAAAAAAAAAGATACAACCATAGAGGTAACCAGGAGTGAGAACATGAATGACCCCTAAGTAAAATTAAGCAATATGGTGAGGGGAAGCCATTGAAAGCTGTTTGCATGAATGAATGACAGGGTCATTTTTGACTGATTTTTGAAAGAATCAAGACTGCATTTTTCAAAGGATGCTTGGGCTGCAGTGCGGATAATGGATTTGTATGGTATGAGTAAGGAGTCCGGAGGAACTGCTGAAATTAGTTCAGGTAGGGAATAATGGTAGCTTGAATTAAGGATGTGGAGATAAATAAATGTATTTAACAAATTGTAAAGATAGGGCTGGGCGTAGTGGCTCATGACTATAATCTCAGCAGTGAAGGAGGCTGAGGTTGGTGGATCACTTGAGGCCAGGAGTTCAAGACCAGCCTGGCTGGGGAAACCCTGTCCTTACTAAAAATATAAAAACTAGCCCAGTGTGGTGGTACATGCCTGTAATTCCAGGTTATTATGGGAGGTTGAGGCACGAGAATCACTGGAACCCAGAAGGTAGAGGTTCCAGTGAGCTGAGATTGCACCACTGCACTCCAGCCTGGGTGACAGCAAGACTGTCTCAAAAAGGAAAACGGAAAGATAGGACCTCATGAGCAAATGTGTGGAGTAAGACAATACAGGTTTCTTTGGGCAAGTGAGTAAACTAATGTCATTGAGAACAGAAGGATCGGTATAGTGTGAAGGTGCATTCAAGTTAGATGTAATGAGTTGGGGGGGCATGTTGTGGGTTATGAAGTGGTCATGTCTATTAGCTGGATAAATGGGTCTGGAAGGTCAAGAGAAAGATCTGGGGTAATGTCACATAATGGGGAATCTTTAGCATAGTTGGCCTTTGAAACCACAGGAATGGATGAAATTGTCCAAGAAGGGTGCATAAAGTGGGAAAGCTCTGAGGAATTCTGAATAAGCAGAGAGGAGGAGAAAACTTTTTTTTTGAGATGGAGTCTCGTTCTGTTGCCCAGGTTAAAGTACAGTGGCACGATCTCCAGTCACTGCAACCTCAGCCTCCTGAGTAGCTGGGATTACAGGCACCCGCCACCACGCCTGGCTAATTTTTGTATTTTTAGTAGAGACGGGGTTTCACCATCTTGGTCAGGCTGGTCTTGAACTCCTGACTTCGTGATCCACCTACCTTGACCTCCCAAAGTGCTGGGATTACAGGCATGAGCCACTGTGCCCGGCCAAGAAAACATTTTTTAAGATAGTGAAAAAAAAAAAAAAGAAGATTAATAGCAATAAATCCTGCCAAGAAGAGTTACTGAAAAGTATACATTGAATCTAGTAACAAGGAGGACCTTGGAGACATAAGTCCTTGCCAGTGCAGTGGTAGGGGCATAAGAGGCTGGAAGGGGCTGTGGGTAAGAGAAGTGGAAACAGTACAGATAACTAAGGTTGTGAAGAATAGGAGATAATAGTTAACAGTTTATTAATATGGCATAGACGGAGGTGGTGGTGGCAGTTTTTGGTGGAGACCTGTTAAGATGCTGGTAGGAGAGAGACAGTGGAAAGGAGAAAGATAGTATAAATAGTTGTTTGAAAGCATGGATCTGCAGTCTGGTTGCCTGGGTTTGAATCCTAGCTCTATAATTGCTAGGTTATCCTGAGGAAGTCACTTGCTCTCACAGTGTTGTAAAGATTAAATTGTTAGATCAAATTATCAAGAATACTTAAAATATGCCAGACACATACTAAGCAGTATATAAAAATTAGTTTGAGAAACAAGCTTCCCTAAGAAGGTAGGATGCTTGTTTCTCAAACTGATAATTTTTATATACTTCATTGTGAAGCTCTATGCATCTAGAGCACAGGTGGGAGAATTAGCCTTAGAAAGGATGGTGGTCTCTTCCATTCTGGTGGAGAAGGATGAGTGCAGATGGAGAGTTTATAGGCTGCTTAGCAAGCTGAAGAAACTCATGTGTGATGGCTTCTATTTTCTTGGTGAAGTAGGTGAGGTCATCCCTGAGAAGGGAAAAGGAGGGTTTGGAAGTGGTAGGAATGGGAGCTGATGTTGCAAGCACAGTGAAGGTTCATATGAGGTTAATGATCATGAGTGTATAGTAGCACTGATTTGCACAGTTGTATGACTTTTCTCTAGCAGTGCTCAGCAACCTAGGCAGATTGCTGGATTTAGCCAGAGTTGAGGTTTAGCTAGCTGGGCACAAGCAGGAGGGAAATGAGGACTGAGGATTGCTTTGCAGGTTGTTGGTCTGATAAGAAATTGTGTACCACACCTTGTCTGGACAGCTGCTCTAATATGACTGATGAGGTCAAACTGTAGCCCTGCCTGGGCATGCATATACTATACTGCTCCCACCTGCCCTTGGATTGCCTTGCATATCTAAAATGTATTCATTCTTCAGATTCCAGCTGGCTTGTCTCATTGCCCCTCAGGAACCCCTGCTTTCAACAACTAATCAACTGTATAGACTTTATGTTCCTCTCTTCTAGCACTGATAGTCTCCCCTGCTGTGAGGCATACAAGTCTTCCTCTCTAACCTCCTGATCATACCCCCAATTTGCCCCTCCCACCTCCCCAGAATTAGGCACACAGCTAGTGCTTGCTAGGCAATCCAAGCCCCATCCCTGCCACTCCAGGGTGCTCACCATTGTAGGAGAGTGTGAGGCTCTCCAGTGACACCCAGGAGCTCAGCAGGTGGCATAGTGTCAGGGCTGCCTCTGTGGAGAGTGGAACTGTGAATAGCTCCAAGGTGGAGATGCTGCGGAATCTTTGTGAAGCTTCCAGTGCTGGAAGCCCCAGGCAGCTGGGATCTGATCCATCCAAAGCTCCACAAGCCACTTCCCCAATCTCCATCTCTTCACCATCCTCCTTCTCGCCAGCCACAATAAAAACAAAGTCATACAGGTCTTCAGACTCTGCACCAGGCCCCTGACGAGTGCGAGCACCCTTCTTCCCTGCAGCTCGCTTGAAACGCTTTAGGGGCTTAGGCTGTGGGGCTGAGCTAGCTGGTGCCCGTTTGTATGAGGATGTAGAAGAAGAGGCAGAGGAAGTGGCTGCTAGAGCAGAAGGTGGCCGCTTGGTGCCAGGAGCCTCATGGGAGGTGGCTGGGGGGTGCAGCTCCCTCTTAAGGTCTGTTCCGCCTGCTGTCAGGCTCTCCTGTGTGCTCCGGCGTGTTACCCGAGTGGCAGGTGCAGCTCTGGGCATCTGCTTGGCTTCACTCTTACGCCGGCTCGCCATCAGGGCTGCAGCACATCGCTCAGCAGCATCCCGGCGGGGCCGACGTGAGCCCAATAAGAGGGACCCTTCATCTCGGGATGGGGCCCGGCCTCGGGAGGCCTCTCCACAGAGGCGGCAGGGTGGGCCACCAGGCCCTGGTTGCCAGAAGCCAGCACTCATGGTGAGAATAAGGATGAAAAGGGCTGACTCAGGCACAGGCCAGGAGTATAGCGACACTTGACTGACAGCCCCATGGTGAATGAGCTGATGCAACAGCTGCCGAAGTGACTGCTGAGCAGCCACATCAGAGAACAGCAGGTGGCGGAACTTGAGTGTGTGCAGGGAGCTGGCCAAGGTCTCCAGAACCCTGCGGTTGGGCTCAGCCACCAGCTCGGTTGCACCCTGCAGCATGTTACAGATGGTGAGCTGTCGGACATGGCGGGAGCTGTGCAGAAGAGGCGAGAACCGCTGATCACAAAGACGCCTGTCAGAAGACACATCAATGGTCCCACGTAGAACATGGGAAAAAAAGGCCTCCATAAACTTGGCTCGCCAGCATGTCACACTCTGAAAAGAAGAAAACATGCCAGACAGCCATGATATATCCATGAAACTGTCCAAATTTCCTCCTCCTCCAATAGCAAACTATTTACTGAGTCAGGCAACACTCTACAAATTCATTTAATCTTCACATCTCTGAGGTATGTATTATTATTAGCCCTAATTCACAGGTAAAACTGAGGCACAAAGAGGTTATCACCTGTGGTCACACAGGTAAGTGGTTGGATTATTTGAACCCAGGAAATCTGGTTCCAAAGACCAT
The DNA here is from genome assembly GCF_003255815.1 of Theropithecus gelada. Taxonomy (NCBI): domain Eukaryota; kingdom Metazoa; phylum Chordata; class Mammalia; order Primates; family Cercopithecidae; genus Theropithecus; species Theropithecus gelada. The sequence goes on from NC_037668.1 coordinate 74,224,787, forward strand.
GCTTTTATTATAGTGCCTCCACTGAAACACCCCTGTAAGTTCTTCCATGTTTGTTTCTAGAACCTTACCCCAATTTTTTTTTCTTTTTTTCTTTTTTTTAAAGATAGAATCTCACTTTGTAGCCCAGGCTGGAGTGCAATGGTATGATCTCAGCTCACTGCAACTTCTGCCTCCCAGGTTCAAGTGATTCTTGTGCCTCAGCCTCTGGAGAAACTGGGATTACAGGCGCCCACCACATCCAGCTAATTTTTGTATTTTTTTTTAGTAGAGATGGGGTTTCACCATATTGGCCAGGCTGGTCTTGAACTCTAGACCTCAAGTGTTCCGCCCACCTTGGCCTCCCAAAGTGCTGGGATTGTAGGCATGAGCCACCACGCCCAGCCCCTTATCCCAACTTTTAATTCTTACCACCACCAGCCCCTTATCACTTCACACCTGACCACTAACTTCCTGATTACTCTCCCTGTCCCCAAAGTAGTGCTGTAAAACACTAATAACATCATACTGCATTAAAACACCCGATGTCTACCTACTGCCCTTCCACCCTCTGCCTGAGAAACTTTATTTCCCACATCTTGCTTATGAGAATGCTTTGCTCTAGCCAAACTGGTCACCCCATGGACCCAAACCTGCCTATGTCCTTTCCTACATCTACCAGAAATATCTCCATTGCTGAACTAGACTTCCTGAAAGGACTTAGAAACATGTCATTTGAGACTGTCTCTTGTTGGGACTCCTCTGACACTGTGACTACTCAAGACTAAGATGCTGGTGTGTTGTCTCATGGTGTTGAGTCCCTTTGCCTGTGTACATGTCTTATCCCAGCCACATTAGAAATTCTTAGAAAGCGGGAATCATATCTTGATTTATTTCTTCCAAGGCAACAGTTATTTGCTTTGATGGATAGGAAATCTCATCAGACTATTCTGCACTTGATCTTAGCCAAAAGGCCAAGAAGCGATTCATCAGACTATTCTGATACGTTTAATATAACTCTGAATGCAAGTGATTCTCAGCCTTTGGTGCACATCAGAATTCCCTTGGAGCTTTTCTTCCCCAAAGTTCACATACCAGACACCCAGACTTGGTGATTCTGTGTTACATCTGAGGTAAGGTCCAGATATTTTTATTGTTTGAACCATCCCAGATGATTCTGATGTACATCAGAGGTTAGGAATTACTGCTACCTAATCCAGAAGGGCACACCGAGACAAAGACAGGTACCAGACCCTAAAGTTTCTAATTTAAGATGATCTCTAAGTCATCTCGGGGGCAGTAGAAAGTTAGGTCCCAGCTCTTTCAGTATCCTCTGGATTTCTCTGAACCTCTTCCCTCATCTGCAAAATGTGGATAACCGGGCCGGGCGCGGTGGCTCAAGCCTGTAATCCCAGCACTTTGGGAGGCCGAGACGGGCGGATCACGAGGTCAGGAGATCAAGACCATCCTGGCTAACACGGTGAAACCCCGTCTCTACTAAAAAAATACAAAAAACTAGCCGGGCGAGGTGGCGGGCGCCTGTAGTCCCAGCTACTCGGGAGGCTGAGGCAGGAGAATGGCGTAAACCCAGGAGGCGGAGCTTGCAGTGAGCTGAGATCTGGCCACTGCACTCCAGCCTGGGCGACAGAGCGAGACTCCG